>NW_027447793.1:0-24185 GCF_038048845.1 Mixophyes fleayi | reverse complement strand
AAGTCATTGTTTCCAAGAGAAAGGGAGACCGGAGTGTAAAAAAGCGTTGTTTTTTGGACGGCAATGAAGAAATGACTGTTTTGCGATTTCTCTTGCTCAGAAAGACTTAGAAAGTTGATAATTGTGGGCAATGTTAGAAATGTCATGAGAAACAAGAATTATGTAAAAGAATTGATGTAAGTCATTGTTTCCAAGAGAAAGGGAGACCGGAGTGTAAAAAAGCGTTGTTTTTGGACGGCAATGAAGAAATGACTATGTTTTGCGATTTCTCCTGCTCAGAAAGACTTAGAAAGTTGATAATTGTGGGCAATGTTAGAAATGTCATGAGAAACAAGAATTATGTAAAAGAATTGATGTAAGTCATTGTTTCCAAGAGAAAGGGAGACAGGAGTGTAAAAAAGCGTTGTTTTTGGACGGCAATGAAGAAATGACTATGTTTTGCGATTTCTCCTGCTCAGAAAGACTTAGAAAGTTGATAATTGTGGGCCAATGTTAGAAATGTCATGAGAAACAAGAATTATGTAAAAGAATTGATGTAAGTCATTGTTTCCAAGAGAAAGGGAGACCGGAGTGTAAAAAAGCGTTGTTTTTGGACGGCAATGAAGAAATGACTATGTTTTGCGATTTCTCCTGCTCAGAAAGACTTAGAAAGTTGATAATTGTGGGCAATGTTAGAAATGTCATGAGAAACAAGAATTATGTAAAAGAATTGATGTAAGTCATTGTTTCCAAGAGAAAGGGAGACAGGAGTGTAAAAAAGCGTTGTTTTTGGACGGCAATGAAGAAATGACTATGTTTTGCGATTTCTCCTGCTCAGAAAGACTTAGAAAGTTGATAATTGTGGGAAATGTTAGAAATGTCATGAGAAACAAGAATTATGTAAAAGAATTGATGTAAGTCATTGTTTCCAAGAGAAAGGGAGACCGGAGTGTAAAAAAGCGTTGTTTTTGGACGGCAATGAAGAAATGACTGTTTTGCGATTTCTCTTGCTCAGAAAGACTTAGTAGTTGATAATTGTGGGCAATGTTAGAAATGTCATGAGAAACAAGAATTATGTAAAAGAATTGATGTAAGTCATTGTTTCCAAGAGTAAGGGAGACAGGAGTGTAAAAAAGCGTTGTTTTTGGACGGCAATGAAGAAATGACTATGTTTTGCGATTTCTCCTGCTCAGAAAGACTTAGAAAGTTGATAATTGTGGGCAATGTTAGAAATGTCATAAGAAACAAGAATTATGTAAAAGAATTGATGTAAGTCATTGTTTCCAAGAGAAAGGGAGACAGGAGTGTAAAAAAGCGTTGTTTTTGGACGGCAATGAAGAAATGACTATGTTTTGCGATTTCTCCTGCTCAGAAAGACTTAGAAAGTTGATAATTGTGGACAATGTTAGAAATGTCATGAGAAACAAGAATTATGTAAAAGAATTGATGTAAGTCATTGTTTCCAAGAGAAAGGGAGACCGGAGTGTAAAAAAGCGTTGTTTTTGGACGGCAATGAAGAAATGACTGTTTTGCGATTTCTCTTGCTCAGAAAGACTTAGAAAGTTGATAATTGTGGGCAATGTTAGAAATGTCATGAGAAACAAGAATTATGTAAAAGAATTGATGTAAGTCATTGTTTCCAAGAGAAAGGGAGACAGGAGTGTAAAAAAGCGTTGTTTTTGGACGGCAATGAAGAAATGACTATGTTTTGCGATTTCTCCTGCTCAGAAAGACTTAGAAAGTTAATAATTGTGGGCAATGTTAGAAATGTCATGAGAAACAAGAATTATGTAAAAGAATTGATGTAAGTCATTGTTTCCAAGAGAAAGGGAGACAGGAGTGTAAAAAAGCGTTGTTTTTGGACGGCAATGAAGAAATGACTATGTTTTGCGATTTCTCCTGCTCAGAAAGACTTAGAAAGTTGATAATTGTGGGCAATGTTAGAAATGTCATGAGAAACAAGAATTATGTAAAAGAATTGATGTAAGTCATTGTTTCCTAGAGAAAGGGAGACCGGAGTGTAAAAAAGCGTTGTTTTTGGACGGCAATGAAGAAATGACTGTTTTGCGATTTCTCTTGCTCAGAAAGACTTAGAAAGTTGATAATTGTGGGCAATGTTAGAAATGTCATGAGAAACAAGAATTATGTAAAAGAATTGATGTAAGTCATTGTTTCCAAGAGAAAGGGAGACCGGAGTGTAAAAAAGCGTTGTTTTTGGACGGCAATGAAGAAATGACTATGTTTTGCGATTTCTCCTGCTCAGAAAGACTTAGAAAGTTGATAATTGTGGGCAATGTTAGAAATGTCATGAGAAACAAGAATTATGTAAAAGAATTGATGTAAGTCATTGTTTCCAAGAGAAAGGGAGACAGGAGTGTAAAAAAAGCGTTGTTTTTGGACGGCAATGAAGAAATGACTATGTTTTGCGATTTCTCCTGCTCAGAAAGACTTAGAAAGTTGATAATTGTGGGCAATGTTAGAAATGTCATGAGAAACAAGAATTATGTAAAAGAATTGATGTAAGTCATTGTTTCCAAGAGAAAGGGAGACCGGAGTGTAAAAAAGCGTTGTTTTTGGACGGCAATGAAGAAATGACTGTTTTGCGATTTCTCCTGCTCAGAAAGACTTAGAAAGTTGATAATTGTGGGCAATGTTAGAAATGTCATGAGAAACAAGAATTATGTAAAAGAATTGATGTAAGTCATTGTTTCCAAGAGAAAGGGAGACAGGAGTGTAAAAAAGCGTTGTTTTTGGACGGCAATGAAGAAATGACTATGTTTTGCGATTTCTCCTGCTCAGAAAGACTTAGAAAGTTGATAATTGTGGGAAATGTTAGAAATGTCATGAGAAACAAGAATTATGTAAAAGAATTGATGTAAGTCATTGTTTCCAAGAGAAAGGGAGACCGGAGTGTAAAAAAGCGTTGTTTTTGGACGGCAATGAAGAAATGACTGTTTTGCGATTTCTCTTGCTCAGAAAGACTTAGAAAGTTGATAATTGTGGGCAATGTTACAAATGTCATGAGAAACAAGAATTATGTAAAAGAATTAATGTAAGTCATTGTTTCCAAGAGAAAGGGAGACCGGAGTGTAAAAAAGCGTTGTTTTTGGACGGCAATGAAGAAATGACTATGTTTTGCGATTTCTCCTGCTCAGAAAGACTTAGAAAGTTGATAATTGTGGGCAATGTTAGAAATGTCATGAGAAACAAGAATTATGTGAAAGAATTGATGTAAGTCATTGTTTCCAAGAGAAAGGGAGACCGGAGTGTAAAAAAGCGTTGTTTTTGGACGGCAATGAAGAAATGACTGTTTTGCGATTTCTCTTGCTCAGAAAGACTTAGAAAGTTGATAATTGTGGGCAATGTTAGAAATGTCATGAGAAACAAGAATTATGTAAAAGAATTGATGTAAGTCATTGTTTCCAAGAGAAAGGGAGACCGGAGTGTAAAAAAGCGTTGTTTTTGGACGGCAATGAAGAAATGACTATGTTTTGCGATTTCTCCTGCTCAGAAAGACTTAGAAAGTTGATAATTGTGGGCAATGTTAGAAATGTCATGAGAAACAAGAATTATGTAAAAGAATTGATGTAAGTCATTGTTTCCAAGAGAAAGGGAGACAGGAGTGTAAAAAAGCGTTGTTTTTGGACGGCAATGAAGAAATGACTATGTTTTGCGATTTCTCCTGCTCAGAAAGACTTAGAAAGTTGATAATTGTGGGCAATGTTAGAAATGTCATGAGAAACAAGAATTATGTAAAAGAATTGATGTAAGTCATTGTTTCCAAGAGAAAGGGAGACCGGAGTGTAAAAAAGCGTTGTTTTTGGACGGCAATGAAGAAATGACCATGTTTTGCGATTTCTCCTGCTCAGAAAGACTTAGAAAGTTGATAATTGTGGGCAATGTTAGAAATGTCATGAGAAACAAGAATTATGTAAAAGAATTGATGTAAGTCATTGTTTCCAAGAGAAAGGGAGACAGGAGTGTAAAAAAAGCGTTGTTTTTGGACGGCAATGAAGAAATGACTATGTTTTGCGATTTCTCCTGCTCAGAAAGACTTAGAAAGTTGATAATTGTGGGCAATGTTAGAAATGTCATGAGAAACAAGAATTATGTAAAAGAATTGATGTAAGTCATTGTTTCCAAGAGAAAGGGAGACCGGAGTGTAAAAAAGCGTTGTTTTTGGACGGCAATGAAGAAATGACTGTTTTGCGATTTCTCTTGCTCAGAAAGACTTAGAAAGTTGATAATTGTGGGCAATGTTAGAAATGTCATGAGAAACAAGAATTATGTAAAAAAATTGATGTAAGTCATTGTTTCCAAGAGAAAAGGGAGACCGGAGTGTAAAAAAGCGTTGTTTTTGGACGGCAATGAAGAAATGACTATGTTTTGCGATTTCTCCTGCTCAGAAAGACTTAGAAAGTTGATAATTGTGGGCAATGTTAGAAATGTCATGAGAAACAAGAATTATGTAAAAGAATTGATGTAAGTCATTGTTTCCAAGAGAAAGGGAGACAGGAGTGTAAAAAAGCGTTGTTTTTGGACGGCAATGAAGAAATGACTATGTTTTGCGATTTCTCCTGCTCAGAAAGACTTAGAAAGTTGATAATTGTGGGAAATGTTAGAAATGTCATGAGAAAACAAGAATTATGTAAAAGAATTGATGTAAGTCATTGTTTCCAAGAGAAAGGGAGACCGGAGTGTAAAAAAGCGTTGTTTTTGGACGGCAATGAAGAAATGACTGTTTTGCGATTTCTCTTGCTCAGAAAGACTTAGAAAGTTGATAATTGTGGGCAATGTTAGAAATGTCATGAGAAACAATAATTATGTAAAAGAATTGATGTAAGTCATTGTTTCCTAGAGAAAGGGAGACCGGAGTGTAAAAAAGCGTTGTTTTTGGACGGCAATGAAGAAATGACTATGTTTTGCGATTTCTCCTGCTCAGAAAGACTTAGAAAGTTGATAATTGTGGACAATGTTAGAAATGTCATGAGAAACAAGAATTATGTAAAAGAATTGATGTAAGTCATTGTTTCCAAGAGAAAGGGAGACAGGAGTGTAAAAAAGCGTTGTTTTTGGACGGCAATGAAGAAATTACTATGTTTTGCGATTTCTCCTGCTCAGAAAGACTTAGAAAGTTGATAATTGTGGGAAATGTTAGAAATGTCATGAGAAACAAGAATTATGTAAAAGAATTGATGTAAGTCATTGTTTCCAAGAGAAAGGGAGACCGGAGTGTAAAAAAGCGTTGTTTTTGGACGGCAATGAAGAAATGACTGTTTTGCGATTTCTCTTGCTCAGAAAGCCTTAGAAAGTTGATAATTGTGGGCAATGTTAGAAATGTCATGAGAAACGAGAATTATGTAAAAGAATTGATGTAAGTCATTGTTTCCAAGAGAAAGGGAGACCGGAGTGTAAAAAAGCGTTGTTTTTGGACGGCAATGAAGAAATGACTATGTTTTGCGATTTCTCCTGCTCAGAAAGACTTAGAAAGTTGATAATTGTGGGCAATGTTAGAAATGTCATGAGAAACAAGAATTATGTAAAAGAATTGATGTAAGTCATTGTTTCCAAGAGAAAGGGAGACAGGAGTGTAAAAAAAGCGTTGTTTTTGGACGGCAATGAAGAAATGACTATGTTTTGCGATTTCTCCTGCTCAGAAAGACTTAGAAAGTTGATAATTGTGGGCAATGTTAGAAATGTCATGAGAAACAAGAATTATGTAAAAGAATTGATGTAAGTCATTGTTTCCAAGAGAAAGGGAGACCGGAGTGTAAAAAAGCGTTGTTTTTGGACAGCAATGAAGAAATGACTGTTTTGCGATTTCTCTTGCTCAGAAAGACTTAGAAAGTTGATAGTTGTGGGAAATGTTAGAAATGTCATGAGAAACAAGAATTATGTAAAAGAATTGATGTAAGTCATTGTTTCCAAGAGAAAGGGAGACCGGAGTGTAAAAAAAGCGTTGTTTTTGGACGGCAATGAAGAAATGACTGTTTTGCGATTTCTCCTGCTCAGAAAGACTTAGAAAGTTGATAATTGTGGGAAATGTTAGAAATGTCATGAGAAACAAGAATTATGTAAAAGAATTGATGTAAGTCATTGTTTCCAAGAGAAAGGGAGACCGGAGTGTAAAAAAGCGTTGTTTTTGGACGGCAATGAAGAAATGACTGTTTTGCGATTTCTCTTGCTCAGAAAGACTTAGAAAGTTGATAATTGTGGGCAATGTTAGAAATGTCATGAGAAACAAGAATTATGTAAAAGAATTGATGTAAGTCATTGTTTCCAAGAGAAAGGGAGACCGGAGTGTAAAAAAGCGTTGTTTTGGACGGCAATGAAGAAATGACTATGTTTTGCGATTTCTCCTGCTCAGAAAGACTTAGAAAGTTGATAATTGTGGGCAATGTTAGAAATGTCATGAGAAACAAGAATTATGTAAAAGAATTGATGTAAGTCATTGTTTCCAAGAGAAAGGGAGACAGGAGTGTAAAAAAGCGTTGTTTTTGGACGGCAATGAAGAAATGACTATGTTTTGCGATTTCTCCTGCTCAGAAAGACTTAGAAAGTTGATAATTGTGGGCCAATGTTAGAAATGTCATGAGAAACAAGAATTATGTAAAAGAATTGATGTAAGTCATTGTTTCCAAGAGAAAGGGAGACCGGAGTGTAAAAAAGCGTTGTTTTTGGACGGCAATGAAGAAATGACTATGTTTTGCGATTTCTCCTGCTCAGAAAGACTTAGAAAGTTGATAATTGTGGGCAATGTTAGAAATGTCATGAGAAACAAGAATTATGTAAAAGAATTGATGTAAGTCATTGTTTCCAAGAGAAAGGGAGACCGGAGTGTAAAAAAGCGTTGTTTTTGGACGGCAATGAAGAAATGACTATGTTTTGCGATTTCTCCTGCTCAGAAAGACTTAGAAAGTTGATAATTGTGGGCAATGTTAGAAATGTCATGAGAAACAAGAATTATGTAAAAGAATTGATGTAAGTCATTGTTTCCAAGAGAAAGGGAGACAGGAGTGTAAAAAAGCGTTGTTTTTGGACGGCAATGAAGAAATGACTATGTTTTGCGATTTCTCCTGCTCAGAAAGACTTAGAAAGTTGATAATTGTGGGAAATGTTAGAAATGTCATGAGAAACAAGAATTATGTAAAAGAATTGATGTAAGTCATTGTTTCCAAGAGAAAGGGAGACCGGAGTGTAAAAAAGCGTTGTTTTTGGACGGCAATGAAGAAATGACTGTTTTGCGATTTCTCTTGCTCAGAAAGACTTAGAAAGTTGATAATTGTGGGCAATGTTAGAAATGTCATGAGAAACAAGAATTATGTAAAAGAATTGATGTAAGTCATTGTTTCCAAGAGTAAGGGAGACAGGAGTGTAAAAAAGCGTTGTTTTTGGACAGCAATGAAGAAATGACTATGTTTTGCGATTTCTCCTGCTCAGAAAGACTTAGAAAGTTGATAATTGTGGGCAATGTTAGAAATGTCATAAGAAACAAGAATTATGTAAAAGAATTGATGTAAGTCATTGTTTCCAAGAGAAAGGGAGACAGGAGTGTAAAAAAGCGTTGTTTTTGGACGGCAATGAAGAAATGACTATGTTTTGCGATTTCTCCTGCTCAGAAAGACTTAGAAAGTTGATAATTGTGGGCCAATGTTAGAAATGTCATGAGAAACAAGAATTATGTAAAAGAATTGATGTAAGTCATTGTTTCCAAGAGAAAGGGAGACCGGAGTGTAAAAAAGCGTTGTTTTTGGACGGCAATGAAGAAATGACTATGTTTTGCGATTTCTCCTGCTCAGAAAGACTTAGAAAGTTGATAATTGTGGGCAATGTTAGAAATGTCATGAGAAACAAGAATTATGTAAAAGAATTGATGTAAGTCATTGTTTCCAAGAGAAAGGGAGACAGGAGTGTAAAAAAGCGTTGTTTTTGGACGGCAATGAAGAAATGACTATGTTTTGCGATTTCTCCTGCTCAGAAAGACTTAGAAAGTTGATAATTGTGGGAAATGTTAGAAATGTCATGAGAAACAAGAATTATGTAAAAGAATTGATGTAAGTCATTGTTTCCAAGAGAAAGGGAGACCGGAGTGTAAAAAAGCGTTGTTTTTGGACGGCAATGAAGAAATGACTGTTTTGCGATTTCTCTTGCTCAGAAAGACTTAGAAAGTTGATAATTGTGGGCAATGTTAGAAATGTCATGAGAAACAAGAATTATGTAAAAGAATTGATGTAAGTCATTGTTTCCAAGAGTAAGGGAGACAGGAGTGTAAAAAAGCGTTGTTTTTGGACGGCAATGAAGAAATGACTATGTTTTGCGATTTCTCCTGCTCAGAAAGACTTAGAAAGTTGATAATTGTGGGCAATGTTAGAAATGTCATAAGAAACAAGAATTATGTAAAAGAATTGATGTAAGTCATTGTTTCCAAGAGAAAGGGAGACAGGAGTGTAAAAAAGCGTTGTTTTTGGACGGCAATGAAGAAATGACTATGTTTTGCGATTTCTCCTGCTCAGAAAGACTTAGAAAGTTGATAATTGTGGACAATGTTAGAAATGTCATGAGAAACAAGAATTATGTAAAAGAATTGATGAAAGTCATTGTTTCCAAGAGAAAGGGAGACCGGAGTGTAAAAAAGCGTTGTTTTTGGACGGCAATGAAGAAATGACTGTTTTGCGATTTCTCTTGCTCAGAAAGACTTAGAAAGTTGATAATTGTGGGCAATGTTAGAAATGTCATGAGAAACAAGAATTATGTAAAAGAATTGATGTAAGTCATTGTTTCCAAGAGAAAGGGAGACAGGAGTGTAAAAAAGCGTTGTTTTTGGACGGCAATGAAGAAATGACTATGTTTTGCGATTTCTCCTGCTCAGAAAGACTTAGAAAGTTAATAATTGTGGGCAATGTTAGAAATGTCATGAGAAACAAGAATTATGTAAAAGAATTGATGTAAGTCATTGTTTCCAAGAGAAAGGGAGACAGGAGTGTAAAAAAGCGTTGTTTTTGGACGGCAATGAAGAAATGACTATGTTTTGCGATTTCTCCTGCTCAGAAAGACTTAGAAAGTTGATAATTGTGGGCAATGTTAGAAATGTCATGAGAAACAAGAATTATGTAAAAGAATTGATGTAAGTCATTGTTTCCTAGAGAAAGGGAGACCGGAGTGTAAAAAAGCGTTGTTTTTGGACGGCAATGAAGAAATGACTGTTTTGCGATTTCTCTTGCTCAGAAAGACTTAGAAAGTTGATAATTGTGGGCAATGTTAGAAATGTCATGAGAAACAAGAATTATGTAAAAGAATTGATGTAAGTCATTGTTTCCAAGAGAAAGGGAGACCGGAGTGTAAAAAAGCGTTGTTTTTGGACGGCAATGAAGAAATGACTATGTTTGCGATTTCTCCTGCTCAGAAAGACTTAGAAAGTTGATAATTGTGGGCAATGTTAGAAATGTCATGAGAAACAAGAATTATGTGAAAGAATTGATGTAAGTCATTGTTTCCAAGAGAAAGGGAGACCGGAGTGTAAAAAAGCGTTGTTTTTGGACGGCAATGAAGAAATGACTGTTTTGCGATTTCTCTTGCTCAGAAAGACTTAGAAAGTTGATAATTGTGGGCAATGTTAGAAATGTCATGAGAAACAAGAATTATGTAAAAGAATTGATGTAAGTCATTGTTTCCAAGAGAAAGGGAGACCGGAGTGTAAAAAAGCGTTGTTTTTGGACGGCAATGAAGAAATGACTATGTTTTGCGATTTCTCCTGCTCAGAAAGACTTAGAAAGTTGATAATTGTGGGCAATGTTAGAAATGTCATGAGAAACAAGAATTATGTAAAAGAATTGATGTAAGTCATTGTTTCCAAGAGAAAGGGAGACAGGAGTGTAAAAAAGCGTTGTTTTTGGACGGCAATGAAGAAATGACTATGTTTTGCGATTTCTCCTGCTCAGAAAGACTTAGAAAGTTGATAATTGTGGGCAATGTTAGAAATGTCATGAGAAACAAGAATTATGTAAAAGAATTGATGTAAGTCATTGTTTCCAAGAGAAAGGGGAGACCGGAGTGTAAAAAAGCGTTGTTTTTGGACGGCAATGAAGAAATGACCATGTTTTGCGATTTCTCCTGCTCAGAAAGACTTAGAAAGTTGATAATTGTGGGCAATGTTAGAAATGTCATGAGAAACAAGAATTATGTAAAAGAATTGATGTAAGTCATTGTTTCCAAGAGAAAGGGAGACAGGAGTGTAAAAAAAGCGTTGTTTTTGGACGGCAATGAAGAAATGACTATGTTTTGCGATTTCTCCTGCTCAGAAAGACTTAGAAAGTTGATAATTGTGGGCAATGTTAGAAATGTCATGAGAAACAAGAATTATGTAAAAGAATTGATGTAAGTCATTGTTTCCAAGAGAAAGGGAGACCGGAGTGTAAAAAAGCGTTGTTTTTGGACGGCAATGAAGAAATGACTGTTTTGCGATTTCTCTTGCTCAGAAAGACTTAGAAAGTTGATAATTGTGGGCAATGTTAGAAATGTCATGAGAAACAAGAATTATGTAAAAAAATTGATGTAAGTCATTGTTTCCAAGAGAAAGGGAGACCGGAGTGTAAAAAAGCGTTGTTTTTGGACGGCAATGAAGAAATGACTATGTTTTGCGATTTCTCCTGCTCAGAAAGACTTAGAAAGTTGATAATTGTGGGCAATGTTAGAAATGTCATGAGAAACAAGAATTATGTAAAAGAATTGATGTAAGTCATTGTTTCCAAGAGAAAGGGAGACAGGAGTGTAAAAAAGCGTTGTTTTTGGACGGCAATGAAGAAATGACTATGTTTTGCGATTTCTCCTGCTCAGAAAGACTTAGAAAGTTGATAATTGTGGGAAATGTTAGAAATGTCATGAGAAACAAGAATTATGTAAAAGAATTGATGTAAGTCATTGTTTCCAAGAGAAAGGGAGACCGGAGTGTAAAAAAGCGTTGTTTTTGGACGGCAATGAAGAAATGACTGTTTTGCGATTTCTCTTGCTCAGAAAGACTTAGAAAGTTGATAATTGTGGGCAATGTTAGAAATGTCATGAGAAACAATAATTATGTAAAAGAATTGATGTAAGTCATTGTTTCCTAGAGAAAGGGAGACCGGAGTGTAAAAAAGCGTTGTTTTTGGACGGCAATGAAGAAATGACTATGTTTTGCGATTTCTCCTGCTCAGAAAGACTTAGAAAGTTGATAATTGTGGACAATGTTAGAAATGTCATGAGAAACAAGAATTATGTAAAAGAATTGATGTAAGTCATTGTTTCCAAGAGAAAGGGAGACAGGAGTGTAAAAAAGCGTTGTTTTTGGACGGCAATGAAGAAATTACTATGTTTTGCGATTTCTCCTGCTCAGAAAGACTTAGAAAGTTGATAATTGTGGGAAATGTTAGAAATGTCATGAGAAACAAGAATTATGTAAAAGAATTGATGTAAGTCATTGTTTCCAAGAGAAAGGGAGACCGGAGTGTAAAAAAGCGTTGTTTTTGGACGGCAATGAAGAAATGACTGTTTTGCGATTTCTCTTGCTCAGAAAGCCTTAGAAAGTTGATAATTGTGGGCAATGTTAGAAATGTCATGAGAAACGAGAATTATGTAAAAGAATTGATGTAAGTCATTGTTTCCAAGAGAAAGGGAGACCGGAGTGTAAAAAAGCGTTGTTTTTGGACGGCAATGAAGAAATGACTATGTTTTGCGATTTCTCCTGCTCAGAAAGACTTAGAAAGTTGATAATTGTGGGCAATGTTAGAAATGTCATGAGAAACAAGAATTATGTAAAAGAATTGATGTAAGTCATTGTTTCCAAGAGAAAGGGAGACAGGAGTGTAAAAAAAGCGTTGTTTTTGGACGGCAATGAAGAAATGACTATGTTTTGCGATTTCTCCTGCTCAGAAAGACTTAGAAAGTTGATAATTGTGGGCAATGTTAGAAATGTCATGAGAAACAAGAATTATGTAAAAGAATTGATGTAAGTCATTGTTTCCAAGAGAAAGGGAGACCGGAGTGTAAAAAAGCGTTGTTTTTGGACAGCAATGAAGAAATGACTGTTTTGCGATTTCTCTTGCTCAGAAAGACTTAGAAAGTTGATAGTTGTGGGAAATGTTAGAAATGTCATGAGAAACAAGAATTATGTAAAAGAATTGATGTAAGTCATTGTTTCCAAGAGAAAGGGAGACCGGAGTGTAAAAAAGCGTTGTTTTTGGACGGCAATGAAGAAATGACTGTTTTGCGATTTCTCCTGCTCAGAAAGACTTAGAAAGTTGATAATTGTGGGAAATGTTAGAAATGTCATGAGAAACAAGAATTATGTAAAAGAATTGATGTAAGTCATTGTTTCCAAGAGAAAGGGAGACCGGAGTGTAAAAAAGCGTTGTTTTTGGACGGCAATGAAGAAATGACTGTTTTGCGATTTCTCTTGCTCAGAAAGACTTAGAAAGTTGATAATTGTGGGCAATGTTAGAAATGTCATGAGAAACAAGAATTATGTAAAAGAATTGATGTAAGTCATTGTTTCCAAGAGAAAGGGAGACCGGAGTGTAAAAAAGCGTTGTTTTTGGACGGCAATGAAGAAATGACTATGTTTTGCGATTTCTCCTGCTCAGAAAGACTTAGAAAGTTGATAATTGTGGGCAATGTTAGAAATGTCATGAGAAACAAGAATTATGTAAAAGAATTGATGTAAGTCATTGTTTCCAAGAGAAAGGGAGACAGGAGTGTAAAAAAGCGTTGTTTTTGGACGGCAATGAAGAAATGACTATGTTTTGCGATTTCTCCTGCTCAGAAAGACTTAGAAAGTTGATAATTGTGGGCCAATGTTAGAAATGTCATGAGAAACAAGAATTATGTAAAAGAATTGATGTAAGTCATTGTTTCCAAGAGAAAGGGAGACCGGAGTGTAAAAAAGCGTTGTTTTTGGACGGCAATGAAGAAATGACTATGTTTTGCGATTTCTCCTGCTCAGAAAGACTTAGAAAGTTGATAATTGTGGGCAATGTTAGAAATGTCATGAGAAACAAGAATTATGTAAAAGAATTGATGTAAGTCATTGTTTCCAAGAGAAAGGGAGACAGGAGTGTAAAAAAGCGTTGTTTTTGGACGGCAATGAAGAAATGACTATGTTTTGCGATTTCTCCTGCTCAGAAAGACTTAGAAAGTTGATAATTGTGGGAAATGTTAGAAATGTCATGAGAAACAAGAATTATGTAAAAGAATTGATGTAAGTCATTGTTTCCAAGAGAAAGGGAGACCGGAGTGTAAAAAAGCGTTGTTTTTGGACGGCAATGAAGAAATGACTGTTTTGCGATTTCTCTTGCTCAGAAAGACTTAGAAAGTTGATAATTGTGGGCAATGTTAGAAATGTCATGAGAAACAAGAATTATGTAAAAGAATTGATGTAAGTCATTGTTTCCAAGAGTAAGGGAGACAGGAGTGTAAAAAAGCGTTGTTTTTGGACAGCAATGAAGAAATGACTATGTTTTGCGATTTCTCCTGCTCAGAAAGACTTAGAAAGTTGATAATTGTGGGCAATGTTAGAAATGTCATAAGAAACAAGAATTATGTAAAAGAATTGATGTAAGTCATTGTTTCCAAGAGAAAGGGAGACAGGAGTGTAAAAAAGCGTTGTTTTTGGACGGCAATGAAGAAATGACTATGTTTTGCGATTTCTCCTGCTCAGAAAGACTTAGAAAGTTGATAATTGTGGGCCAATGTTAGAAATGTCATGAGAAACAAGAATTATGTAAAAGAATTGATGTAAGTCATTGTTTCCAAGAGAAAGGGAGACCGGAGTGTAAAAAAGCGTTGTTTTTGGACGGCAATGAAGAAATGACTATGTTTTGCGATTTCTCCTGCTCAGAAAGACTTAGAAAGTTGATAATTGTGGGCAATGTTAGAAATGTCATGAGAAACAAGAATTATGTAAAAGAATTGATGTAAGTCATTGTTTCCAAGAGAAAGGGAGACAGGAGTGTAAAAAAGCGTTGTTTTTGGACGGCAATGAAGAAATGACTATGTTTTGCGATTTCTCCTGCTCAGAAAGACTTAGAAAGTTGATAATTGTGGGAAATGTTAGAAATGTCATGAGAAACAAGAATTATGTAAAAGAATTGATGTAAGTCATTGTTTCCAAGAGAAAGGGAGACCGGAGTGTAAAAAAGCGTTGTTTTTGGACGGCAATGAAGAAATGACTGTTTTGCGATTTCTCTTGCTCAGAAAGACTTAGAAAGTTGATAATTGTGGGCAATGTTAGAAATGTCATGAGAAACAAGAATTATGTAAAAGAATTGATGTAAGTCATTGTTTCCAAGAGTAAGGGAGACAGGAGTGTAAAAAAGCGTTGTTTTTGGACGGCAATGAAGAAATGACTATGTTTTGCGATTTCTCCTGCTCAGAAAGACTTAGAAAGTTGATAATTGTGGGCAATGTTAGAAATGTCATAAGAAACAAGAATTATGTAAAAGAATTGATGTAAGTCATTGTTTCCAAGAGAAAGGGAGACAGGAGTGTAAAAAAGCGTTGTTTTTGGACGGCAATGAAGAAATGACTATGTTTTGCGATTTCTCCTGCTCAGAAAGACTTAGAAAGTTGATAATTGTGGACAATGTTAGAAATGTCATGAGAAACAAGAATTATGTAAAAGAATTGATGAAAGTCATTGTTTCCAAGAGAAAGGGAGACCGGAGTGTAAAAAAGCGTTGTTTTTGGACGGCAATGAAGAAATGACTGTTTTGCGATTTCTCTTGCTCAGAAAGACTTAGAAAGTTGATAATTGTGGGCAATGTTAGAAATGTCATGAGAAACAAGAATTATGTAAAAGAATTGATGTAAGTCATTGTTTCCAAGAGAAAGGGAGACAGGAGTGTAAAAAAGCGTTGTTTTTGGACGGCAATGAAGAAATGACTATGTTTTGCGATTTCTCCTGCTCAGAAAGACTTAGAAAGTTAATAATTGTGGGCAATGTTAGAAATGTCATGAGAAACAAGAATTATGTAAAAGAATTGATGTAAGTCATTGTTTCCAAGAGAAAGGGAGACAGGAGTGTAAAAAAGCGTTGTTTTTGGACGGCAATGAAGAAATGACTATGTTTTGCGATTTCTCCTGCTCAGAAAGACTTAGAAAGTTGATAATTGTGGGCAATGTTAGAAATGTCATGAGAAACAAGAATTATGTAAAAGAATTGATGTAAGTCATTGTTTCCTAGAGAAAGGGAGACCGGAGTGTAAAAAAGCGTTGTTTTTGGACGGCAATGAAGAAATGACTGTTTTGCGATTTCTCTTGCTCAGAAAGACTTAGAAAGTTGATAATTGTGGGCAATGTTAGAAATGTCATGAGAAACAAGAATTATGTAAAAGAATTGATGTAAGTCATTGTTTCCAAGAGAAAGGGAGACCGGAGTGTAAAAAAGCGTTGTTTTTGGACGGCAATGAAGAAATGACTATGTTTTGCGATTTCTCCTGCTCAGAAAGACTTAGAAAGTTGATAATTGTGGGCAATGTTAGAAATGTCATGAGAAACAAGAATTATGTAAAAGAATTGATGTAAGTCATTGTTTCCAAGAGAAAGGGAGACAGGAGTGTAAAAAAGCATTGTTTTTGGACGGCAATGAAGAAATGACTATGTTTTGCGATTTCTCCTGCTCAGAAAGACTTAGAAAGTTGATAATTGTGGGCAATGTTAGAAATGTCATGAGAAACAAGAATTATGTAAAAGAATTGATGTAAGTCATTGTTTCCAAGAGAAAGGGAGACCGGAGTGTAAAAAAGCGTTGTTTTTGGACGGCAATGAAGAAATGACTGTTTTGCGATTTCTCTTGCTCAGAAAGACTTAGAAAGTTGATAATTGTGGGCAATGTTAGAAATGTCATGAGAAACAAGAATTATGTAAAAGAATTGATGTAAGTCATTGTTTCCAAGAGAAAGGGAGACAGGAGTGTAAAAAAGCGTTGTTTTTGGACGGCAATGAAGAAATGACTATGTTTTGCGATTTCTCCTGCTCAGAAAGACTTAGAAAGTTGATAATTGTGGGAAATGTTAGAAATGTCATGAGAAACAAGAATTATGTAAAAGAATTGATGTAAGTCATTGTTTCCAAGAGAAAGGGAGACCGGAGTGTAAAAAAGCGTTGTTTTTGGACGGCAATGAAGAAATGACTGTTTTGCGATTTCTCTTGCTCAGAAAGACTTAGAAAGTTGATAATTGTGGGCAATGTTACAAATGTCATGAGAAACAAGAATTATGTAAAAGAATTGATGTAAGTCATTGTTTCCAAGAGAAAGGGAGACCGGAGTGTAAAAAAGCGTTGTTTTTGGACGGCAATGAAGAAATGACTATGTTTTGCGATTTCTCCTGCTCAGAAAGACTTAGAAAGTTGATAATTGTGGGCAATGTTAGAAATGTCATGAGAAACAAGAATTATGTGAAAGAATTGATGTAAGTCATTGTTTCCAAGAGAAAGGGAGACCGGAGTGTAAAAAAGCGTTGTTTTTGGACGGCAATGAAGAAATGACTGTTTTGCGATTTCTCTTGCTCAGAAAGACTTAGAAAGTTGATAATTGTGGGCAATGTTAGAAATGTCATGAGAAACAAGAATTATGTAAAAGAATTGATGTAAGTCATTGTTTCCAAGAGAAAGGGAGACCGGAGTGTAAAAAAGCGTTGTTTTTGGACGGCAATGAAGAAATGACTATGTTTTGCGATTTCTCCTGCTCAGAAAGACTTAGAAAGTTGATAATTGTGGGCAATGTTAGAAATGTCATGAGAAACAAGAATTATGTAAAAGAATTGATGTAAGTCATTGTTTCCAAGAGAAAGGGAGACAGGAGTGTAAAAAAGCGTTGTTTTTGGACGGCAATGAAGAAATGACTATGTTTTGCGATTTCTCCTGCTCAGAAAGACTTAGAAAGTTGATAATTGTGGGCAATGTTAGAAATGTCATGAGAAACAAGAATTATGTAAAAGAATTGATGTAAGTCATTGTTTTCAAGAGAAAAGGAGACAGGAATGCAAAAAAGCGTTGTTTTTGGACGGCAATGAAGAAATGACTATGTTTTGCGATTTCTCCTGCTCAGAAAGACTTAGAAAGTTGATAATTGTGGGAAATGTTAGAAATGTCATGAGAAACAAGAATTATGTAAAAGAATTGATGTAAGTCATTGTTTCCAAGAGAAAGGGAGACCGGAGTGTAAAAAAGCGTTGTTTTTGGACGGCAATGAAGAAATGACTGTTTTGCGATTTCTCTTGCTCAGAAAGACTTAGAAAGTTGATAATTGTGGGCAATGTTAGAAATGTCATGAGAAACAAGAATTATGTAAAAGAATTGATGTAAGTCATTGTTTCCAAGAGAAAGGGAGACCGGAGTGTAAAAAAGCGTTGTTTTTGGACGGCAATGAAGAAATGACTATGTTTTGCGATTTCTCCTGCTCAGAAAGACTTAGAAAGTTGATAATTGTGGGCAATGTTAGAAATGTCATGAGAAACAAGAATTATGTAAAAGAATTGATGTAAGTCATTGTTTCCAAGAGAAAGGGAGACAGGAGTGTAAAAAAGTGTTGTTTTTGGACGGCAATGAAGAAATGACTATGTTTTGCGATTTCTCCTGCTCAGAAAGACTTAGAAAGTTGATAATTGTGGGCAATGTTAGAAATGTCATGAGAAACAAGAATTATGTAAAAGAATTGATGTAAGTCATTGTTTCCAAGAGAAAGGGAGACCGGAGTGTAAAAAAGCGTTGTTTTTGGACGGCAATGAAGAAATGACTGTTTTGCGATTTCTCTTGCTCAGAAAGACTTAGAAAGTTGATAATTGTGGGCAATGTTAGAAATGTCATGAGAAACAAGAATTATGTAAAAGAATTGATGTAAGTCATTGTTTCCAAGAGAAAGGGAGACCGGAGTGTAAAAAAGCGTTGTTTTTGGACGGCAATGAAGAAATGACTGTTTTGCGATTTCTCTTGCTCAGAAAGACTTAGAAGGTTGATAATTGTGGGCAATGTTAGAAATGTCATGAGAAACAAGAATTATGTAAAAGAATTGATGTAAGTCATTGTTTCCAAGAGAAAGGGAGACAGGAGTGTAAAAAAGCGTTGTTTTTGGACGGCAATGAAGAAATGACTATGTTTTGCGATTTCTCCTGCTCAGAAAGACTTAGAAAGTTGATAATTGTGGGAAATGTTAGAAATGTCATGAGAAACAAGAATTATGTAAAAGAATTGATGTAAGTCATTGTTTCCAAGAGAAAGGGAGACCGGAGTGTAAAAAAGCGTTGTTTTTGGACGGCAATGAAGAAATGACTGTTTTGCGATTTCTCTTGCTCAGAAAGACTTAGAAAGTTGATAATTGTGGGCAATGTTAGAAATGTCATGAGAAACAATAATTATGTAAAAGAATTGATGTAAGTCATTGTTTCCTAGAGAAAGGGGAGACCGGAGTGTAAAAAAAGCGTTGTTTTTGGACGGCAATGAAGAAAAGACTATGTTTTGCGATTTCTCCTGCTCAGAAAGACTTAGAAAGTTGATAATTGTGGACAATGTTAGAAATGTCATGAGAAACAAGAATTATGTAAAAGAATTGATGTAAGTCATTGTTTCCAAGAGAAAGGGAGACAGGAGTGTAAAAAAAGCGTTGTTTTTGGACGGCAATGAAGAAATGACTGTTTTGCGATTTCTCTTGCTCAGAAAGACTTAGAAAGTTGATAATTGTGGGCAATGTTAGAAATGTCATGAGAAACAAGAATTATGTAAAAGAATATATGTAAGTCATTGTTTCCAAGAGAAAGGGAGACAGGAGTGTAAAAAAAGCGTTGTTTTTGGACGGCAATGAAGAAATGACTATGTTTTGCGATTTCTCCTGCTCAGAAAGACTTAGAAAGTTGATAATTGTGGGCAATGTTAGAAATGTCATGAGAAACAAGAATTATGTAAAAGAATTGATGTAAGTCATTGTTTCCAAGAGAAAGGGAGACAGGAGTGTAAAAAAGCGTTGTTTTTGGACGGCAATGAAGAAATGACTATGTTTTGCGATTTCTCCTGCTCAGAAAGACTTAGAAAGTTGATAATTGTGGGAAATGTTAGAAATGTCATGAGAAACAAGAATTATGTAAAAGAATTGATGTAAGTCATTGTTTCCAAGAGAAAGGGAGACCGGAGTGTAAAAAAAGCGTTGTTTTTGGACGGCAATGAAGAAATGACTGTTTTGCGATTTCTCTTGCTCAGAAAGCCTTAGAAAGTTGATAATTGTGGGCAATGTTAGAAATGTCATGAGAAACAAGAATTATGTAAAAGAATTGATGTAAGTCATTGTTTCCAAGAGAAAGGGAGACCGGAGTGTAAAAAAGCGTTGTTTTTGGACGGCAATGAAGAAATGACTATGTTTTGCGATTTCTCCTGCTCAGAAAGACTTAGAAAGTTGATAATTGTGGGCAATGTTAGAAATGTCATGAGAAACAAGAATTATGTAAAAGAATTGATGTAAGTCATTGTTTCCAAGAGAAAGGGAGACAGGAGTGTAAAAAAAGCGATGTTTTTGGACGGCAATGAAGAAATGACTATGTTTTGCGATTTCTCCTGCTCAGAAAGACTTAGAAAGTTGATAATTGTGGGCAATGTTAGAAATGTCATGAGAAACAAGAATTATGTAAAAGAATTGATGTAAGTCATTGTTTCCAAGAGAAAGGGAGACCGGAGTGTAAAAAAGCGTTGTTTTTGGACAGCAATGAAGAAATGACTGTTTTGCGATTTCTCTTGCTCAGAAAGACTTAGAAAGTTGATAGTTGTGGGAAATGTTAGAAATGTCATGAGAAACAAGAATTATGTAAAAGAATTGATGTAAGTCATTGTTTCCAAGAGAAAGGGAGACCGGAGTGTAAAAAAGCGTTGTTTTTGGACGGCAATGAAGAAATGACTGTTTTGCGATTTCTCCTGCTCAGAAAGACTTAGAAAGTTGATAATTGTGGGAAATGTTAGAAATGTCATGAGAAACAAGAATTATGTAAAAGAATTGATGTAAGTCATTGTTTCCAAGAGAAAGGGAGACCGGAGTGTAAAAAAGCGTTGTTTTTGGACGGCAATGAAGAAATGACTGTTTTGCGATTTCTCTTGCTCAGAAAGACTTAGAAAGTTGATAATTGTGGGCAATGTTAGAAATGTCATGAGAAACAAGAATTATGTAAAAGAATTGATGTAAGTCATTGTTTCCAAGAGAAAGGGAGACCGGAGTGTAAAAAAGCGTTGTTTTTGGACGGCAATGAAGAAATGACTATGTTTTGCGATTTCTCCTGCTCAGAAAGACTTAGAAAGTTGATAATTGTGGGCAATGTTAGAAATGTCATGAGAAACAAGAATTATGTAAAAGAATTGATGTAAGTCATTGTTTCCAAGAGAAAGGGAGACAGGAGTGTAAAAAAGCGTTGTTTTTGGACGGCAATGAAGAAATGACTATGTTTTGCGATTTCTCCTGCTCAGAAAGACTTAGAAAGTTGATAATTGTGGGCCAATGTTAGATATGTCATGAGAAACAAGAATTATGTAAAAGAATTGATGTAAGTCATTGTTTCCAAGAGAAAGGGAGACCGGAGTGTAAAAAAGCGTTGTTTTTGGACGGCAATGAAGAAATGACTATGTTTTGCGATTTCTCCTGCTCAGAAAGACTTAGAAAGTTGATAATTGTGGGCAATGTTAGAAATGTCATGAGAAACAAGAATATGTAAAAGAATTGATGTAAGTCATTGTTTCCAAGAGAAAGGAGACAGGAGTGTAAAAAAGCGTTGTTTTTGGACGGCAATGAAGAAATGACTATGTTTTGCGATTTCTCCTGCTCAGAAAGACTTAGAAAGTTGATAATTGTGGGAAATGTTAGAAATGTCATGAGAAACAAGAATTATGTAAAAGAATTGATGTAAGTCATTGTTTCCAAGAGAAAGGGAGACCGGAGTGTAAAAAAGCGTTGTTTTTGGACGGCAATGAAGAAATGACTGTTTTGCGATTTCTCTTGCTCAGAAAGACTTAGAAAGTTGATAATTGTGGGCAATGTTAGAAATGTCATGAGAAACAAGAATTATGTAAAAGAATTGATGTAAGTCATTGTTTCCAAGAGTAAGGGAGACAGGAGTGTAAAAAAGCGTTGTTTTTGGACGGCAATGAAGAAATGACTATGTTTTGCGATTTCTCCTGCTCAGAAAGACTTAGAAAGTTGATAATTGTGGGCAATGTTAGAAATGTCATAAGAAACAAGAATTATGTAAAAGAATTGATGTAAGTCATTGTTTCCAAGAGAAAGGGAGACAGGAGTGTAAAAAAGCGTTGTTTTTGGACGGCAATGAAGAAATGACTATGTTTTTGCGATTTCTCTTGCTCAGAAAGACTTAGAAAGTTGATAATTGTGGGCAATGTTAGAAATGTCATGAGAAACAAGAATTATGTAAAAGAATTGATGTAAGTCATTGTTTCCAAGAGAAAGGGAGACAGGAGTGTAAAAAAGCGTTGTTTTTGGACGGCAATGAAGAAATGACTATGTTTTGCGATTTCTCCTGCTCAGAAAGACTTAGAAAGTTAATAATTGTGGGCAATGTTAGAAATGTCATGAGAAACAAGAATTATGTAAAAGAATTGATGTAAGTCATTGTTTCCTAGAGAAAGGGAGACCGGAGTGTAAAAAAGCGTTGTTTTTGGACGGCAATGAAGAAATGACTGTTTTGCGATTTCTCTTGCTCAGAAAGACTTAGAAAGTTGATAATTGTGGGCAATGTTAGAAATGTCATGAGAAACAAGAATTATGTAAAAGAATTGATGTAAGTCATTGTTTCCAAGAGAAAGGGAGACCGGAGTGTAAAAAAGCGTTGTTTTTGGACGGCAATGAAGAAATGACTATGTTTTGCGATTTCTCCTGCTCAGAAAGACTTAGAAAGTTGATAATTGTGGGCAATGTTAGAAATGTCATGAGAAACAAGAATTATGTAAAAGAATTGATGTAAGTCATTGTTTCCAAGAGAAAGGGAGACAGGAGTGTAAAAAAGCGTTGTTTTGGACGGCAATGAAGAAATGACTATGTTTTGCGATTTCTCCTGCTCAGAAAGACTTAGAAAGTTGATAATTGTGGGCAATGTTAGAAATGTCATGAGAAACAAGAATTATGTAAAAGAATTGATGTAAGTCATTGTTTCCAAGAGAAAGGGAGACCGGAGTGTAAAAAAGCGTTGTTTTTGGACGGCAATGAAGAAATGACTGTTTTGCGATTTCTCTTGCTCAGAAAGACTTAGAAAGTTGATAATTGTGGGCAATGTTAGAAATGTCATGAGAAACAAGAATTATGTAAAAGAATTGATGTAAGTCATTGTTTCCAAGAGAAAGGGAGACAGGAGTGTAAAAAAGCGTTGTTTTTGGACGGCAATGAAGAAATGACTATGTTTTGCGATTTCTCCTGCTCAGAAAGACTTAGAAAGTTGATAATTGTGGGAAATGTTAGAAATGTCATGAGAAACAAGAATTATGTAAAAGAATTGATGTAAGTCATTGTTTCCAAGAGAAAGGGATACCGGAGTGTAAAAAAGCGTTGTTTTTGGACGGCAATGAAGAAATGACTGTTTTGCGATTTCTCTTGCTCAGAAAGACTTAGAAAGTTGATAATTGTGGGCAATGTTACAAATGTCATGAGAAACAAGAATTATGTAAAAGAATTGATGTAAGTCATTGTTTCCAAGAGAAAGGGAGACCGGAGTGTAAAAAAGCGTTGTTTTTGGACGGCAATGAAGAAATGACTATGTTTTGCGATTTCTCCTGCTCAGAAAGACTTAGAAAGTTGATAATTGTGGGCAATGTTAGAAATGTCATGAGAAACAAGAATTATGTGAAAGAATTGATGTAAGTCATTGTTTCCAAGAGAAAGGGAGACCGGAGTGTAAAAAAGCGTTGTTTTTGGACGGCAATGAAGAAATGACTGTTTTGCGATTTCTCTTGCTCAGAAAGACTTAGAAAGTTGATAATTGTGGGCAATGTTAGAAATGTCATGAGAAACAAGAATTATGTAAAAGAATTGATGTAAGTCATTGTTTCCAAGAGAAAGGGAGACCGGAGTGTAAAAAAGCGTTGTTTTTGGACGGCAATGAAGAAATGACTATGTTTTGCGATTTCTCCTGCTCAGAAAGACTTAGAAAGTTGATAATTGTGGGCAATGTTAGAAATGTCATGAGAAACAAGAATTATGTAAAAGAATTGATGTAAGTCATTGTTTCCAAGAGAAAGGGAGACCGGAGTGTAAAAAAGCGTTGTTTTTGGACGGCAATGAAGAAATGACTATGTTTTGCGATTTCTCCTGCTCAGAAAGACTTAGAAAGTTGATAATTGTGGGCAATGTTAGAAATGTCATGAGAAACAAGAATTATGTAAAAGAATTGATGTAAGTCATTGTTTCCAAGAGAAAGGGAGACAGGAGTGTAAAAAAGTGTTGTTTTTGGACGGCAATGAAGAAATGACTATGTTTTGCGATTTCTCCTGCTCAGAAAGACTTAGAAAGTTGATTAATTGTGGGCAATGTTAGAAATGTCATGAGAAACAAGAATTATGTAAAAGAATTGATGTAAGTCATTGTTTCCAAGAGAAAGGGAGACCGGAGTGTAAAAAAGCGTTGTTTTTGGACGGCAATGAAGAAATGACTGTTTTGCGATTTCTCTTGCTCAGAAAGACTTAGAAAGTTGATAATTGTGGGCAATGTTAGAAATGTCATGAGAAACAAGAATTATGTAAAAGAATTGATGTAAGTCATTGTTTCCAAGAGAAAGGGAGACCGGAGTGTAAAAAAGCGTTGTTTTTGACGGCAATGAAGAAATGACTGTTTTGCGATTTCTCTTGCTCAGAAAGACTTAGAAAGTTGATAATTGTGGGCAATGTTAGAAATGTCATGAGAAACAAGAATTATGTAAAAGAATTGATGTAAGTCATTGTTTCCAAGAGAAAGGGAGACCGGAGTGTAAAAAAGCGTTGTTTTTGGACGGCAATGAAGAAATGACTGTTTTTGCGATTTCTCTTGCTCAGAAAGACTTAGAAAGTTGATAATTGTGGGCAATGTTAGAAATGTCATGAGAAACAAGAATTATGTAAAAGAATTGATGTAAGTCATTGTTTTCAAGAGAAAAGGAGACAGGAATGCAAAAAAGCGTTGTTTTTGGACGGCAATGAAGAAATGACTATGTTTTGCGATTTCCTCCTGA
>NW_027447792.1:0-24219 GCF_038048845.1 Mixophyes fleayi | reverse complement strand
TGTCTCGGACAGAGGATCTCAGTTTATTGCACGATTCTGGAGATTTTTTTGTAAGTCCATTGGGATCACTATCAGTCTGTCCTCAGCGTATCACCCGCAGTCGAATGGACAGACAGAAAGAACCAACCAGTCCTTGGAACAGTTTTTACGCATCTATGTTTCAAAATTTCATGATAACTGGTCCTCTCTCTTGCCCTGGGCGGAATTCGCTTACAATTCCTGCCATTCCACAATACACACATCTCCGTTCTTCTGCAACCTTGGATTTCACCCCAAGTCTAAATCTTTCTCTACTGCTGTTCCCAGTGGGGATTCTGGAACACCTGCTTTTACGGCCAGGTTGAGATCTATCTGGAAAAAGGTGCACTCTGCCCTGGGTCAAGCCTCGTAAAAATCCAAGGCTTTCGCTGATCGCCATAGTGTGCCATGTTCTCTGAAGGTAGGAGATCGGGTTTGGTTGTCCACACGGAACATCAAGTTGAGGCAACCTTGCAAGAAACTGGGGCCCCGATACATTGGACCATTTTCAATTGAGAAAAAGATAAATCCAGTGGCTTTCAGGTTGAAACTCCCACCGTCTTTAAAAATACCCTCGACATTCCATTGTTCGCTTCTGAAGAAAGTCGCTGCTCCATGCAGATTCAGTCAGCCTTCCTCTAGCAGGCCTCGGCCGTTGGATGTGAATGGAGACCAGGAATATGTCATTGAAAGAATCCTTGACTCAAGGAGAGTCCAAGGCCAAGTTCAGTTTCTGGTACACTGGAAGGGTTATGGCCCTGAGGAGCGATGCTGGATACCGCGGAGGCGCCTCCATGCTGGGAGACTCATTAAAGAATTTTTCAGGAAATTTCCCACTAAACCTGGGTGTCGGGGTTCCTTAACCCCTCCTCAAGGGGGGGGGTATTGATACGAGCCGCCGCGGCTCGCCTCCTGGGTCTGCTAGCGTCCCGGCCGTCACCTTGACGACCGGGACGTCATTTCCACTTCCTGGTCGGCCGTTGCCAAGGCAACGGTCCGATGCTGATACTTTAGCGCTGCGTCCCAGCGGTACTAGTGGCCAGGCGCATGCGCGCAATTTAACACAGCCTGTGGGCTGATTAATATAATTTATATGGGGGCTGTGTGAGACTCAGAGCTAGGCTCTGATTGGTGGCTTGTGGTATTTAGGGCAGTGAGGTCTGCAGCCTCACTGCTGGTTATAGCGTTCTGTCCTCAGTCCTGCTGCCTGCTTGTGCTATCCATTTTGGTTCCTGCTACCTTGGATTTGACTACCCGTGTTTTGACCCCTGCTTGTTATTGGACCTGTGACCCTTCTCTTCTGACCTTGACCTTTTGCCTGGAATTCGGATTTTGCCTCTCTGCCTGTGAGTTTGACCCTTCGCTTGCCCTTGGATATTGCATCTGTGCCTGTGACCTTTTGACCTAGGATTCTTCTTATACTACAGTCCACCAATCACTCCACTTCTGGGAACTCCTTTAAGACAGTATACGTTACTCGACCCTTGGTCGGCCCGCAGCCCAGTCTGTCCCACCACTAGGGGCTCCAGCGAAAACCTGGCCTTCAGAGCAGTTCCCGAGTTTCACTGTACTGACTTGGGAGTTCCTAACAAAATTAGAGCCAAACAGTTAAATATCAACATTATCGGTGCACTGGACACATTTAATGTTCCGTATTATGCTATTACAGCAAAAATGAATATTCTATATATTTATAATAAAATCTACCACTGATGTAAGGTTCTGTTGATAGCAGCATAGAAGTGAATACTTGGCATGCATACTAAGGTAAAACAAATTTATATACAGCAAAAATGTAATGTGCACAGTATGACAAAATAACCTATGTTAGATGAAACTGTGTCTTCAAATGCCTCCATATACACTCACATAAACCCCAGACAGCCAATATGTCAACACAGCCTCCATTTATCCTCATGCCACCACATAGCCAGTGTACATTAATATAACCTCTCATGTCACTATATAGTCAATACTATGCCCCCAATTAGCCAATATAGTTTTATATGCCTGTATATAGAATATGGAGAAATAGGAGACTATTTCATACATCCTCCTTGTGCCTCTCCTTCTCCCATGGCCCAGGGTACTCACCAGTACTATCTCCAGGGCCGTCAAGAGAAATCTTAGGCCCCTATACAGCAACTCCTTGGAGCCCCTTCCATAGGCACAGAAGGGGGAGCCACATCAAATGGGTGGCCCCTCCCACTTCAGAGTCAGTACTTTGGCTCTGCTTCCATCCCCTCTCGGTGCCCCTGACTGTGTCTTTAGGAGAAGCAGTGGTGGTAGCGGTTGGTGTTTCTTCTGCTTCTCTCTCCTCTGCTCCAGCTTTTGTTCATGGTATGTAACTTTTATATTGTCACTGCACTTGTATAGTATTGGCGTTGCGGCCTCACAGCACTGGGGTCATGGGTTCAAGTCCTACCAGGACTCCATATCTGTTTGGAGTTTGTTTGTTCTCTCTGTATTTTGTGGCTCTCTTCTTGCGCAGTCCAAAAACATACTAGTAAATTGGCTTCCAACAAAAATGGACCCTAGTGTGTCTTTGTGTCTGTGGTAGGGAATTTAGACTGTTAGCTCCAATGGTGCAGGGACTGAGCGTGCCCAAGTTGGCTGCCTCATCCTCCACAACAATGTAAAATGGTCCTATTGTGGGAAAGCCATTATATAAATAATTATTACAAAATATACATAAAGTTTCAAGGGTCTCCTCCTCTTCGTTAATAAACAAACAGGTATCTTTGTAGGCTGAAGAAATGAAGGTTCAAGAATACGTGTTTAGTATTTTTTAGGACAGAGCAATGTAATGGCCATTCAGTCTTTGTGTATGGTAATGTACAATTTGAAGGGGCTTATCAATTAACACATTAATTTTTCTGCCTACAGCCAGCGTTTCATTAGAATACGAATTAGCAACATACCATATAGTAGTTTCTGTTTCAATCCGCGATTGGCAGAATGAACAACACCTTAAGACACTGGAAATAAGCTGCCACCCTAATTTTAGCGGCTGGATCCCAACATGGAAACATCATTCCAAAAGTAATGACTCAGGTGGCCAGAAATGACAACCAGAAGAAAAACAATTTTGATTATGAAGTTCTGCTACTGAAACGCAGCCAGAAAAGTGGATTCATGCCAAATGCCTTTGTGTTTCCCGGAGGCCTTGTAGAGGCTTCCGATTTTTCCAACGAATGGGTGAAACTGTTTGAGAGACACATCCAGAAACCCAACTTTGGCTTAGGTGTGGTGAACCAGCCGTCCAGCACTCGATCCCCCATGTTCCTTACGGACAGAACCAAATTTGGCTCGCTGATTCCCGGAGAGGTCGCTTTCCGCATCTGCGCCATAAGAGAGACGTTTGAAGAGTCTGGTGTTTTATTAGTCGTTCCTGAGGACTCAACCATTGAAGACAACCAGAATTTCGCAGATGCCTATCGACAAAATCTAGACGCAGTTGCCAGGTGGAGAGAGGAGGTTCAGGATAATCCAAAGCAGTTTATTGAGATGTGCAAGGAGCTACGATGTGTTCCCAACATCTGGGCCCTGCATGAGTGGGGCAACTGGCTGACCCCCTTGTTCTCTAAGAGTTCTAAGGCCAGGCGCTACGATACAGCGTTCTTCATCTGCTGTCTACCAAGCAAGCCGATCGCCGCGGATGATCAGAAAGAAGTCTCCGGATTCAAAGTGAGTTGTAAACCATTAAGTAACAGCACTGTGGCTCAGTGGTTAGCACTTCTGCCTCACATCACTGGGGTCATGAGTTTGATTCCCGACCATGGCCTTATCTGTGTAGAGTTCGTTTGTTCTCTCGGTGTTTGTGTGAGTTTCCTCCAGGTGCTCTGGTTTCCTCCCACACTCCAAAAACATACTGGTATGCTAAATGGCTGCTATCAAAAATTGACCCTAGTCTCTGTCTGTCTCCCTCTTTGTCTGTCTGTCTCCCTCTCTGTGTCTGTGTGTGTCTATATTAGGGAATTTAGACTGGAAGCTCCAGTGGGGCAGGGACTGATGTGAATGAGTTCTCTGTACACCGCTGCGGAATTAGTGGCGCTATATAAATAAATGATGATGATGATTAAGTAAAAGCTCAGAACTGTACCCTCAATACCTTTGCGCTTGTGATTTCTACCTCACAGACAGATGATACTGTGTGGAGGTCAGATGTGCACATGCGATTCCCGCTTCATGGATAAGATAAAGATACCATTAGATACACAATGTTAGAGAGTGTATCTAACCAATGACAACAGATAGAAAAGGACTAGTATCCACAAATTAGACTCTTTGGGTCTATAATGCCTTGATTAGGTTGGAAAAAAAATAGAGAGTGGAGAACATAACCTTAAAAAGATTTTTTATAAGGGGATCCCGGTGTCCTTATCAGGCTATGGCATCAGAATGTCTATTTCAGTGATGGGCAACCTGATTCTCTTCAGTGGCCCTCTAACCTTCAAAAGGGCCACACATTACCCTAAATCTCATCATCAACATTTGTTTATATAGCGCCAGCAGATTCCGTAGCGCTTTACAATTGGGAACAGACATTAATAAAACAATACTGGGTAATACAAACAGAGAGGTAAGAGAACCCTGCTTGCAAGCTTACAATCTATGGGACAATGGGAGTTTGAAACATAAGGGCATGTGCTACATCATATTGCACAATGGACCAGCTAGAATGCAAAAGTAAAGTATTGAGTGGGCTGTGTGATCAGTCACACAGCAATGTTGGTCAGAGGGTTGTTGTCTTGTGTTAGCTGTGTAGAGGGTGGTAATAGGGTAATCTAGGGAATTAAGATGGTGGTTGAGAAATATCATAAGCTTGTCTGAAGAGGTGGGTTTTCAGTGAACGCTTGAAGGTTTGAAGACTAGAGGAAAGTCTTATCGTGCGAGGGAGGGAATTCCACAAAGTGGGTGCAGCCCAGAAAAAATCCTGTAATCGAGAGTGGGAGGATGTGATGAGAGTGGATGAGAGACGCAGATCTTGTGCAGAATGGAGGTGTCGAGTAAGGAGATATTTTGAGACAAGTGACGAGATGTATGTCCGTGCAATTTTGTTGATGGCCTTATATGATAGTAGAAGAATTTTATATTGGATTCGATGAAATACAGGCAGCCAATGTAGAGACTGACAGAGTGGCTCAGCAGAGGAATAACAGTTTGCAAGGAAAATCAATCTAGCCGCTGCATGCAAAATAGATTGTAAGGGTTCAAGTCTGACTTTGGGAAGACCAGTAAGGAGGGAATTGCAATAGTCGATGCGGGAGATGAGTGCATGAATTAATGTTTTTGCAGTGTCTTGTGTCAGATATGTGCGTATTCTGAAAATGTAGGTGTATGTAACATGATTTAGATATAGAGTTGATGTGGGGAATAAACGACAGTTGTGAGTCAAGGATTACACCTAGGCAACGAGCTTGCAGGGTGGGATTTATGGTCATGTTATCAACAGAAATAGAAATGTCAGGCAGGAAACTTCTGTTTGTGGGTGGGAATATTATTAATTCAATTTTTGAAAGATTGAGTTTGAGTTGGTGAAAAGACATCCAAGATGAAGTGGCAGAAAGACAGTCAGTAACGCGAGACAACACAGATGGTGAGAGATCAGGAGAGGATAGATAGATTTGTGTATCATCCGCAAAGAGATGATACTGAAATCCAAAGGAGCTTATTAGTTTTCCAAAAGAAGTGGTGTAGATAGAGAATAGCAGAGGACCTAGGACTGAGCCTTGTGGTACTCCAACTGATAAAGGAAGCGGAGCAGAGGTGGATCCAGAAAAATTAACACTGAAAGAGCGATTAGATAGGTAGGATGAGAACCAGGATAGGACAGTGCCTTCAAGACCTAGAGATTGTAGCGTTTGTATGAGGAGAGAGTGGTCAACAGTGTCAAATGCAGCAGAGAGATCCAGGGGAATTAGAAGAGAGTAATGATTATTATTTTTTGCTGTGATCAAGTCATTGACAACCTGGGTCAGCGTAGTAAATCTCAGTAATAAGTTGAAACAATAAGTGTAATCAAAGAAACAGACCTCTATCTGTAATAACATATCAGCAGGCATTTTATACAAGTGTTACAAGCTATAACACACACATCTGACATTAAAGCAGGTAGGAGCTGGGGCCGCAGATGATTGCTCGGAGGGCCGGCTGTTGCCCATCACTGGTCTATATGATGTAATTGACAACATCTGTTGAATGTTGTTGCAATGCAACATGTTATTTGGGGACATTGCTCATTTAAAATTGGAGTCTGGTCTATATTATATAATTTTGTTTTGAATAATTGTATGTAATGAAGACATGTGTCCTATCTCCTTGTTGATGCTGTAAGAATCTTAGTACTGTATATGATCAACTTCTGGGGGTAAATATATCAAGCTACTAGTTTCCAGGGGGTTTGAAAAGTGGAGATGTTGCCTATAGCAACCAATCAAATGCTAGCTATCATTTTGTAGAATGTACTAAATTAAATGATAGCCAGAATTTGATTGGTTGCTATAGGCAACTTCTCCACTTTTCAACCCTTATAACATGTTTATTGGAGAAGGATGAGGTTAAACTGGGTAAAATTTGCTCTCATCAGGGGAATTTGTGTCCAGTGAAGAATAACTTGTTATACCTATTATCAGACATTCTATTCCCGTGTCTTCATGTGCTGCAACCGTAGCGTTTTTATATTTAAGCGGTGGACACCGGAGGAAGCCATAGACGAATATAGATATCAGCAAACCCGGATCCCACCTCCTCAATTCTACAGCAGATTGTGTAACTTCACAACGATTAAGGAGTTACAGAGGTTCAGCCTACATCGCGCCCTGGAAGGCTGCGAAAGGTGGTTGCCGGTTATGGTTCATGTCGAAGACGGGATGTTACATACGTTTGCAGGTATAACTTATGTGAATTAAGCTGACCTCTGTGTGGAAAAAAGCATATGACTATTTTACCATGGAAATTATCTCTAGGTGAAAGTTCTCCACATACAGCAGACAAACAAATAGTTATGATAATCATTGTGGGGTAATTGCAAAACAGTGAACAAATGTTTCTCATTTAAATACTATTGAATTTTAAAAAATGGCTTTAAATAAAAAGTACATGACTTATTAAATAAATAATAGGATCGTTCTCTGAAAACCCACCTCTTCAGACAAGCTTATAATATTCCTCAACCACCCTCTTAACCTCACTACATTACCCTATTACCAACCGTTATACAACTACCCCTTGACCAACATTGTTGTGTGACAGGATCATTTAGCTTGAGTCACTTTTACCTTTGCAGTCTGGCTGGGCCGACTGCAAATGTAGACTTAACCTCATGTGTCAAACTCCCATTGTCCCATAGATTGTAAGCTTGCGAGCAGGGCCTTCTCACCTCTTTGTCTGTTTTACCCAGTTTGTTTATTAGTTTACTATGTTTGTCCCCAATTGTAAAGCGCTACAGAATATGTTGGCGCTATATACATAAATGGTGATGATGATGATCTTTAGAATAATGTATATTGGGATCAAGATCTGGTATATTTAAATTTGCACAGCATAGATTGAAGCCGTTATAAAAATCACTGTTACATTTACATGTATATCTAGCAGTAAATCTAAAACTTTTATTAAAGCATAATGTTTATAGTCTCCTAATTAGGAAGATAATTTCATCCCATGCCACTACAGGAAAATCGTAACTGTTGAACAGGTATCAAAAAATCCACTAAAACCAGCAAATTACATTGTAGGTGATTGCTTAAAATGGGAGTTTTTGGCTGCTTACCAGTTGTAATACAATAACATATGCTTTTAGCCTCTGAGTAATCTAAATCTATACACAATAAGTTATGGACTGTAGTTAGTTTCTTGTTTGGAGACATAATCTATGATTAGTGAACTTTTTCTTGGAAATATTAACATTCGGTGGTATTGAGAGATCATAAACCCAGTGGAATAAAACCGCAGGTATGGCTAGGGAGTCTAGGACTATTGTATACCTGAACAGAATAGGCTTTGTACTCGGCAGATGAATTGTGGGTTCATGTTTTCATCAGGGGCAGTGAAAATGCCCAAATTTAGGCTTGTGACCCTATCCATGTAAAACGTGGACCAATGAAGAAGTAATGTCGTACAGTTTCCTGTCTGGTAAATGAAGGTTCTGTTCCATCCACAAAAAGCCACTTTATAGCCAAGATTCACCCTTTGTTGGTGGAATTCTGGGGAAGGGGAGTTTGTCGGTGAAGGACGAGAACAAGAAGCAACATGTCCTTTAGTTTAGAAGCCCAGAGATCTATTTTAGATATGATATGATCATTGGTCTGTAACGTCGACCCAGCATTCATATTTTTAATACACTTGGGGCTAGATTTACTGTGGGTTTGAAAAAGTGGAGACGTTGCCCATAGCAACCAATCAGATTCTAGCTGTCATTTATTTAGTGCATTCTACAAAATGACAGCTAGAATCTGATTGGTTGCTATAGGCAACATCTCCACTTTTTCAAACTGGCAGTTTAGTAAATATACCCCTTGGTATAAAAATGGCAAACTTAGAATTGTTATTTAATGTAATCGGTGCAAAACAAATTTGGGACCATTTATAATTCTATACGGTTTTTTTTGCGTGTGTGTGTCTATTAGCCATCCAATTGTTAAATACTATATATACATCAGATAGAACTGGATATATTTGTTGTGATCTTTTTTCCCCTCAAGTTAACATTTTATTATACTGTACAGCTGGGGGGTTTCATAGGAAGTCTGCAATGTGGACACATTTTACATGCTGGAACAAACTGTTTAAGCTCATAACCCATAATAGTCATTATACAAATTGTCATGTGTGTGTGTGTGTATATATATATTTATATATATATTTAGACAAAGTAGTGGAAACTCATTGCAGTTCTATAGGTTTAACCTCCTTGGGCTTTAAAATTATTATTAGATCTGTGAAAAGAAGGACCTGTCGTATTTGATGTATATACCTGATTTCTGTGTTTATTTGGTAGGGGATGAACTATACCCCGATGATCCTGATGCCACAGGAGAACTGCAAAAAATGTACTCCACGGACAGAACGTGTGAAGATATCGCCCGGGAAGGAGGACGCCTCCATCGGATGTTACTTCAAAATGGCGTGTCGTACTTCTATATAAACACAGAGCCAAAATATAAGCACGTCAACCCGCTCATAACAGATATAAGTCAAAGTACAGAGCACAAGAGCAAGATGTGAATATAAAGGAAAATATGATATGGGTGGGGATTCAGTTGGCCGAGAGGTGACGCGATGCATCGCCTTTGAGTTTTCTTCTCAAAACTCTGCTTATTTTCCCTCGTGTCCCATAGAGCTGTAAGGACAAAATGAGCGCAGCCGGACATTGAGTTCTATAGATTGTAAGCTTGCGAGCAGGGTTCTCTTACCTCTCTGTCTGTATGTATTACCTAATATTGTTTTATTAATGTTTGTTCCCAATTGTAAAGCGATACGGAATTTGCTGGCTCTATATAAATAAATGATGATGATGATGATTGAGCCGATGACCAGCGGCACCTCACGGCCAATTGAATTCCCCGGAAAAGTGTCTTTCCTGTAATTTGGAGCACAATGTCTAAAATCTGCTAAAACATATTAAAAAAAAAAATCCCCCCTGTTTCTTCACACTGCCATTAACATTCCTCTCATCATTATATTATTTTGCAGAGCTCCTCTTAGTAACTGTCACAATGCAGCTCTTACCGGAGCCTGCGTGACGTGTGACAAAGGGTTAATCAAAAAACAATCACCTGGTCTGTTTAAAAATTATTAGAGCTCTCCCCGTCTGTCCCACACACTAGCTTTGCCATACCAATTATGCCACCACCAAGTTTTTTTTTTCTGAAGAGCTGACACTCTTACTCTATGTCACGGGCACTAGGAGTCTTTACCCAGGAATCACCAGGTGGTAAGCTTACCAGAGCAATTTAGATGGTAATAGTGTGCTCTGGTAGCAGGGTGATCACGGAACAGGCAATAGTAGATGATGAGATGCTCAGGAAAGTCTATGACTAGCAGCACTGGTAATATGGAGGTAATAATACACGAGGAACTGTATGGACAAGGGCAAGTGGAGGTAGTCAGTGGTCTGCGATAGCAAGTTGTACCACTGCTATAGTGAGGAGGAATGTCCAACAGAAACGAGGAGGTGATGAGAGTCAGCGGTCTGCGGATAGCAAGTGGTACCGCTGTCTGAGTGAAGGAATGGAATCCAAGTGGAGGTATCCGGGAAGTCAGTGGTCTGCGGTAGCAAGTTGTACCACTGCTATGTGAGAGGAATGGAACAGGTGATACCGGAACAGGAATCAGTGGTCTGCCTTCAGCAAGTTGTACCACTGAATATATATATGTGAGGAGGTGTATGGGGAGGAACTGCAACACAGGATGTACACGGGCACATTAAACACGATCCACAGTAATATGCACAATATATATAAATGACTGAACAGGTCTGCAAATGTAGGAAGTCTCTGAAGTAATCCAGCACAAGGTAACACAGTCAATGATGGCAAAAGACTCAGCGGATTGCAGACTCCAGAGGAGAACCAACACAGTCCAGCAACATATGCAATACACCAGCACAGTCAATGAGAAGTATGCATACCGTGGTTCAGAAGGCAGTCAGATAGGAGTGCAGTGATACCTGGGCGGCAGGAGGCCGACAGGATGAGAAGTCCCTGGATGTAAGAGGCAGGGGTCTAGTAGGTGCAGCGCACAGGTAAGTAGACCAACAGGGACACGAATCCACAGGAATCAGTAACACATGGAACTGGACTCATGGAGCACCCAGGAGAATGGAGATGATCTAGCAGAGGAGTAGCTGATGAGATACGAATCCAATGCTGACAGGAGGGTAGAGACCAGCGGGAAACAGGAAGGCGTGGAGAGCGGATCAGCAGTAGATGGACGATAGCGCTGGCAGCGGCAGCAGGACTCTGCGGACCCACGGGAGAGATGAGATGAGGCTGACGTGCACAGAAGCAGCGGATAGGAATCAGCTAGCAGTCACGATGATGAACACAGGCGAGTTGCCAGCTGGAGACTGTAGTGCACGGAGGCAGCGGATAGGAATCAGCTCACAGTCACGATGATGAACACAGGCGAGTTGCCAGCTGGAGGCTGTAGTGCACGGAGGCAGCAGATAGGAATCAGCTCACAGTCACGATGATGAACACAGGCGAGTTGCCAGCTGGAGACTGTAGTGCACGGAGGCAGCGGATAGGAATCAGCTCGCAGTCACGATGATGAACACAGGCGAGTTGCAAGTTGGAGACTGCAGTGCACGGAGGCAGCGGCTAGGAATCAGCTCACAGACTTGATGATGCACAGGTGAGTGGATAAGGAGAGAAGGCTGTAGTGCACGGAGGCAGCGGATAGGAATCAGCAAACAGTCACTATGGAATATAATAGCGTTGAAGTGGTATAGAAGACTGTAGTGCACGGAGGCAGCGGATAGGAATCAGCTCACAGTCACGATGATACAGTTGATTGTAGAAGTGGTATGGAACCACAGTAGTAGAAGTGGTTTGGAAACCACAGGAATCAGCAGCGCTGAATACACGAGGAAACACAGGAACACCTTCAGAGACTCATGAGGAATGAGACTCCAAGATCAGGCAACGTGGTATTGACCACAGGTGCTTAATATAGGGAGTGTTGCCTGATCTGCCAATTGAGTTAAAGGGACATACACAGAAGTATAGGAAAGGGCTGCGCATGCGCAGACCCTCAGGATGGAGGACGGCCACGGTTCCTAAATGTCCGGGAAGAGGCACTCACGGTCCGGTGAGTGACAGTACCCCCCCTTTTAAAGGTGGGCACAGAACGCCTGGAACCGGGCTTGTCCGGATTTTTGGAATAAAACTTCTTCAAAAGGGCAGAAGCATTAAGATCTTCAGCTTTGATCCAAGAGCGCTCCTCAGGACCAAAGCCCTTCCAATGAACGAGGAAACGGAGTACTCCTCGCGAAATTTTTGCGTCTAGTACCTCAGTAATTTCGAAATCCTCCTCCTGATGAACTTGAACTGGCTGCGGAGCTGAGGGAGGTTTTGAAAAACGGTTGATAATAAGAGGCTTGAGTAAGGACACATGGAAGGCATTAGAAATCCGAAGATTCTTAGGAAGAAGAAGTTTCACACATACTGGATTGATTACTTGAATGATCCTATATGGACCAATAAAACGAGGGGCGAATTTCATAGATGGGACCTTCAAACGAATGTTTTTAGTAGATAACCAGACACGATCTCCAATTTTTAGTGGTGGAATAGCCCGCCTCTTCTTATCTGCGAAAGATTTATATTTGATAGATGTTTTCTTCAAACAGGTTTTGACCTGAGACCAGATATTTTTAAAGGTCTGACAGGCAGTCTCCACCGCTGGAACTTGGGTGGGCGGGAGGGCAGGAAATTCCGGAAAAGACGGATGGTGACCGTAGACCACAAAAAATGGAGTTTTGGATGATGACTCATGGTACATGTTGTTATGGGCGAATTCGGCCCAAGGAAGCAACTCTACCCAGTTGTCTTGATTGGCTGAAGAGAACAACCTTATAAAAGTCTCAAGATCTTGATTGACACGCTCAGTCTGTCCGTTAGATTGCGGATGGTAAGAAGATGAGAGTGCTAATCGTATGCCCAAGGTTTTACAAAGGGCTCGCCAGAATCTGGAAACGAATTGTACTCCTCTATTTGACACAATCTCAGACGGACATCCATGGATGCGGAAGATCTCTTTAATGAAATGTTCAGCCAGGATAGACGAGGAAGGCAAACCAGACAGAGGGACGAAATAAGCCATCTTCGAAAATCTGTCCACCACCACCCAAATAGTGTTATGATTCTTACTAGGTGGTAAGTCAGTAACGAAATCCATACTAATATGGGTCCACGGCTTGGACGGAATGGGTAGTGGTCGCAGCAACCCTGCTGGAGTTCTGCGGGAGGATTTGAACTGGGAACATAATTCACAGGAAGCAATGAACTCTTTGACGTCTCTCCTCATTGAAGGCCACCAGTAACTTCGAGAGAGCATCTCAAAGGTCTTGTGTTCACCGGCGTGTCCAGAAAAACGAGAGGCATGGAACCACGAAAGGATTTTCCTCCTTAGAGTAGGAGGCACGAGAGTCTTCCCAAATGGTAGCGTTTTGGTGGATGAGGCAGCCAGTGAGATACATTTGGGGTCTAGAATGGTATGGTTGGAAACCTCTTCTATATCAGAGGACGTCACAAAAGCTCTAGATAAAGCGTCAGCTTTTTTGTTCTTGGCAGCTGGTTTGAAGGTTATTATTAATTCGAAACGGGAAAAGAAAAGAGACCATCTTGCTTGGCGAGGGTTCAAGCATTGAGCAGACTGAAGATATGACAAGTTCTTATGATCCGTGAAGATCGTCACCGGATGGCGAGCTCCTTCCAATAGGTATCTCCACTCCTCTAATGCAGCTTTGATAGCCAGTAACTCCTTGTCCCCGATAGTATAATTCTTCTCTGCGGGCAGAAGACCCCGAGAATAGAAGGCACAAGGATGGAATTTTTGCTGTTCAGAGCGTTGGGAGAGAATAGCTCCCAAGCCCACATTAGAGGCATCTACTTCTAGAAAGAAGGGGAGTGTCACATCAGGCTGTCGAAGGATTGGAGCCGAAGAGAAGGACTCTTTGAGTGTTTGAAAGGCTTGAAGAGCCTCAGGCGACCATTGCTTAGGATTAGCCCCTTTTCGAGTCAGGGCCACAATAGGAGATGCAATGGAAGAAAAGTCTTGAATGAAGCGTCTATAGTAATTGGCAAAACCTAAAAAACGCTGAATAGCACGAAGAGTAGTTGGCTGGGGCCAATGTAGTACAGCATTCACCTTGTCTGGATCCATCTTCAGGCCAACTCCGGAAACTATATACCCCAAGAATGGAATCTGGGGCAATTCGAATGAACATTTTTCTAATTTACAGAACAATGAATTTTTTCGTAGCCTGGAGAGGACTTCTGCCACGTGTTGGTGGTGAGAAGGCAGGTCCTGGGAAAAGATCAATATGTCGTCCAGGTAGACGACGACACATTCATATAATAAGTCCCGAAAGATCTCATTGATGAAGCCTTGAAAAACAGCGGGGGCATTACACAGCCCGAAAGGCATTACCAGATATTCGTAATGCCCGTCTCTGGTGTTAAACGCTGTCTTCCATTCGTCACCGGAACGGATTCCGATTAAATTGTAGGCACCACGAAGATCCAACTTAGTAAAAATACGGGCTCCCTTGATGCGATCGAATAGCTCAGTGATCAGCGGAATGGGATACCGATTCTTGATAGTAATGGCATTGAGTCCACGAAAATCTATGCAAGGGCGTAATGATCCATCCTTCTTTTTGACGAAGAACCCAGCTCCAGCGGGAGAGGTAGAAGGTCGAATAAACCCACGCTGGAGGTTCTCCTGTATATACTCAGATGTAGCTTGAGTCTCAGGTAACGAGAGTGGATAGACCCGGCCCCTGGGGGGAGTCTTGCCAGGTAGAAGGTCGATCGGACAATCCCAAGAACGATGAGGAGGAAGACGTTCAGACTGAGCTTTATCAAACACATCGGTAAATGAAGCATATTGAGGAGGGAGTCCCGGTGAGGTAGATGAGATGGAAGATTGCTGTACTTTGAGAGGAATAACTTGGGAAAGGCAACGATGGTGACATTCAGGGCCCCAAGACGTGACTTGAGGGGTGCGCCAGTCAATCTGGGGAGAGTGACACTGAAGCCATGGAAGGCCTAAGACAATCGGACTTGTCGTAACAGGAAGGATTAAAAACGATATTACTTCATGATGCAGGGCACCAATCTGAAGTGTTACTGGAGACGTACTCTGAGTGATGAGACCGTTGATGAGACGTGATCCATCTATAGCCGTCACAGTAATGGGTGTTTTTAAGGTAATCATTGGTAGAGACCATTGATTTACTAATGATTTGGAAATAAAATTTCCTGCTGCTCCGGAATCAATTAATGCCTGGGACTCAAAGGTTTTGGTAGCAGAGGAAATCGTAACATCAAAAGCGCAGACTTTAGATTTCATGGAAGATGGAGAGGACTCCAGGGACCCTAACTTCACCTCTCCGGAACTAGTTAGGGCCTGGCATTTCCCGATCTCTTAGGGCAGGAGCTGAGAATATGAGTGGAATCAGCACAATAGATACAGAGTCTATTCTTTACTCTTCGTTTTCTCTCCTCGGAAGATAATTTGGAACATCCTATCTCCATGGGAATCACAGAGGGTGAAACTGGACGAAATTGAGGGTTAGAACGAAGAGGTGCTTTAGCAGAAGTTGTTTTCTCAGCCTCCCTTTCACGAAATCTCATATCAACACGATGGCATAGAGAGATCAAATCTTCAAGTGACGAAGGAAGCTCTTGAGTAGTCAGTGCATCTTTAATTTTATCGGAGAGCCCCTGCCAGAAGGCGGCAACTAGGGCTTCAGTGTTCCACTGAAGTTCAGAGGCTAAGATCCTAAATTGAATGACGTACTGGCCTACTGTATGAGGTCCTTGTCGCAGGCGGAGGATGCTGGAAGCAGCGGAGGTCACACGACCTGGTTCATCGAACACACTTCGAAATGTAGAAATGAATTTGGCACTATCTTGCAATATGGGATCATTTCTCTCCCACAGAGGGGAGGCCCAAGCCAGGGCTTGTCCTGAAAACAAAGAGATAAGATAGGCCACTCTGGAACGATGGGTAGAAAAATTTTGAGGTTGGAGCTCAAAATGGACTGAACATTGGTTAAGGAAACCCCTACAAGTTTTGGGGTCTCCATCGTACTTTGACGGAGTAGGCAGGTGAAGCGTGGAAGCTGTAGACACCTGGGATGGCACTGGGGAAACGGAGGAAAGCACAGAAGCCTCAGGAATAGCTGTCACAGTCTGTCCAGATGTTCCTTGGGAGGTTAATGACTGATAACACTGAAGTAACAGCTGTTGGCGGGCATCCTGTTGCTCCACACGGCTGACCAGCATCTCTTTGGCGGTAGGTTCCGTATCTGGGTCTGTCATGGCCTGATCTTACTGTCACGGGCACTAGGAGTCTTTACCCAGGAATCACCAGGTGGTAAGCTTACCAGAGCAATGTAGATGGTAATAGTGTGCTCTGGTAGCAGGGTGATCACGGAACAGGCAATAGTAGATGATGAGATGCTCAGGAAAGTCTATGACTAGCAGCACTGGTAATATGGAGGTAATAATACACGAGGAACTGTATGGACAAGGGCAAGTGGAGGTAGTCAGTGGTCTGCGATAGCAAGTTGTACCACTGCTATAGTGAGGAGGAATGTCCAACAGAAACGAGGAGGTGATGAGAGTCAGCGGTCTGCGGATAGCAAGTGGTACCGCTGTCTGAGTGAAGGAATGGAATCCAAGTGGAGGTATCCGGGAAGTCAGTGGTCTGCGGTAGCAAGTTGTACCACTGCTATGTGAGAGGAATGGAACAGGTGATACCGGAACAGGAATCAGTGGTCTGCCTTCAGCAAGTTGTACCACTGAATATATATATGTGAGGAGGTGTACGGGGAGGAACTGCAACACAGGATGTACACGGGCACATTAAACACGATCCACAGTAATATGCACAATATATATAAATGACTGAACAGGTCTGCAAATGTAGGAAGTCTCTGAAGTAATCCAGCACAAGGTAACACAGTCAATGATGGCAAAAGACTCAGCGGATTGCAGACTCCAGAGGAGAACCAACACAGTCCAGCAACATATGCAATACACCAGCACAGTCAATGAGAAGTATGCATACCGTGGTTCAGAAGGCAGTCAGATAGGAGTGCAGTGATACCTGGGCGGCAGGAGGCCGACAGGATGAGAAGTCCCTGGATGTAAGAGGCAGGGGTCTAGTAGGTGCAGCGCACAGGTAAGTAGACCAACAGGGACACGAATCCACAGGAATCAGTAACACATGGAACTGGACTCATGGAGCACCCAGGAGAATGGAGATGATCTAGCAGAGGAGTAGCTGATGAGATACGAATCCAATGCTGACAGGAGGGTAGAGACCAGCGGGAAACAGGAAGGCGTGGAGAGCGGATCAGCAGTAGATGGACGATAGCGCTGGCAGCGGCAGCAGGACTCTGCGGACCCACGGGAGAGATGAGATGAGGCTGACGTGCACAGAAGCAGCGGATAGGAATCAGCTAGCAGTCACGATGATGAACACAGGCGAGTTGCCAGCTGGAGACTGTAGTGCACGGAGGCAGCGGATAGGAATCAGCTCACAGTCACGATGATGAACACAGGCGAGTTGCCAGCTGGAGGCTGTAGTGCACGGAGGCAGCAGATAGGAATCAGCTCACAGTCACGATGATGAACACAGGCGAGTTGCCAGCTGGAGACTGTAGTGCACGGAGGCAGCGGATAGGAATCAGCTCGCAGTCACGATGATGAACACAGGCGAGTTGCAAGTTGGAGACTGCAGTGCACGGAGGCAGCGGCTAGGAATCAGCTCACAGACTTGATGATGCACAGGTGAGTGGATAAGGAGAGAAGGCTGTAGTGCACGGAGGCAGCGGATAGGAATCAGCAAACAGTCACTATGGAATATAATAGCGTTGAAGTGGTATAGAAGACTGTAGTGCACGGAGGCAGCGGATAGGAATCAGCAAACAGTCACTATGGAATATAATAGCGTTGAAGTGGTATAGAAGACTGTAGTGCACGGAGGCAGCGGATAGGAATCAGCTCACAGTCACGATGGAATATAATAGCGTTGAAGTGGTATAGAAGACTGTAGTGCACGGAGGCAGCGGATAGGAATCAGCTCACAGTCACGATGATACAGTTGATTGTAGAAGTGGTATGGAACCACAGTAGTAGAAGTGGTTTGGAAACCACAGGTGTAGAAGTGGTTTGGAAACCACAGGAATCAGCAGCGCTGAATACACGAGGAAACACAGGAACACCTTCAGAGACTCATGAGGAATGAGACTCCAAGATCAGGCAACGTGGTATTGACCACAGGTGCTTAATATAGGGAGTGTTGCCTGATCTGCCAATTGAGTTAAAGGGACATACACAGAAGTATAGGAAAGGGCTGCGCATGCGCAGACCCTCAGGATGGAGGACGGCCACGGTTCCTAAATGTCCGGGAAGAGGCACTCACGGTCCGGTGAGTGACACTCTATAAGCGTTTGGTACTATTTTTAATCTATTACACTTTACTTTCATCAGAGTTATAAACCAAATGATCTCCACTGACCTAGAGTTATCATAAACCAAATGATCTCCTCTGTTTTAACTATGTAGCATTCTAATACCAAGCTAAGGGTGACGCGTGTATTTGTAAAACCACAGAGACATGAACTTATTAAGTGTAATTTAATATGGAAAATAAATTCTCAATGTTTAAGACGAAAAACAATTAACAAAATTACATACAAAGATGTAATATAATAGTTTATTGTAAAATAAAATGGAATAATCAACAGAAAATGTTAAACTCAGAAATTAATAAGTTTTCTGCTTGGTGGGAGAACAGGAATGAAGGGACAGTTCTTAGTAGGAAATTGTCTACCCAAAGTGAACAAATCTGCTAGATTTACTGGACATTTTAAACATGCTACAGGTACCCACAGCCCTCCCCCATTCCTGGCATGTCAGACAGGAATGAAAATTATTTTTTATGACCTATTTTCGAACACCTTTCAAGTCAGGGTTTATTTACACTGGCCTAACTTTCTTGCCAGAATGTCCTTCATAGATAATAGTATTTCCACAATTCAAGTGATAGGTTTCCCTTCATTTACATACCACGCATGACTCCTGTTAATATGATATTTGAGAAAATATGACATTTTCCTTTGTCCTTATTCCCCTTCATTCAAACTTATCCCAGCTGCTCAGTCACCCAGTTGAGATGTCCTGAGATATCACAGAATCATCAAGAATGTGAGGGGCTGGTTTTGACATATTATTGATACTGATGTAACCTTAGAGAGAGATTTCAAGGACTTGAGCTTTTATGACCCATGCCATAAATTGCTATTGGGTATTCATTGGTACTCTTTATCCATAAATACTTATTGGGTAGAGCAGAAGAGTTTAGAGACCAAATCAAAGAGATTAAGTAATTTAGTCTTCCCTTCCTCGGTTTTAACTCATGGCTGCACACAGAGTTCATTTGGGCCACACCAAGCTAATACTATAAATTAACAAACACATATTAGCCATTTTATATGACTAGTAATTAGCTTGCATATGACTAACTTGAAGAAGAAACTCTGCATGTATGAAAAAATCACCTAAATTCAGCAATAATTATACTTGTTTTTTCTTTACTTTCTTTAAATTGGAACGTTGTGGATAACAATTTCTCGATAAGGAAGTATATAACTGCATAATTATAGATCAAACTTGAGTTTAAGTTCCGGACTGCCTGATCACCTCTCCTGAGGAATGATACCACAGATATTACAGAGTTTGTTGGTAAATTATGACATTTTCAGTTGTTCACCAGTTTTATTGTCCTTGTTAAAACATACCTGTATACCATTGTTCCCGAGAATCAAGCCTGTCAAGAAACTAGGAAGTAATTAAATCAATGAAACATGATGTATCTACCTCACAAAGTGCCTCAGTGATATCTCTAGTTCCAGTTTGATCCAGCCAACAAAATGGCTACCTGTACTGTGTTCTAGGCAATAGGCACGTTTTAAAATAATAAAGACAGTCCATTGGAAACCTTGGCATTGACTATATGCACAACTCCATAAATGCATATTTACCAGGAATCTAGATATAAAGTTGAGATCAAAGATCAAGAAAAATTGAATTAAAATGATTAAAGGAATAATTGTTTACAGGTCTTAACAACCTAGTATATTGTAAATAACGTCTGTTTCTAGTGTTTATTTTGAATGGAAATTAAAAAAATGTACCCAAGAGGCGAAGCTTAATCTCATCTAGCAAGCAATTTTCTTTTGGTTTTTAATAAAACTGCAGTGTGTCATATATAGGAATCTTGGTGTCTTAATCCTCTTTAATTGCCTAGTTATCATTTATTCAGTAATGATGAGGACCCTATGTAAAGAATGTGTTGACAATCTGCTTTGCCTTTAACAAATAAATATATATATATATATATCTTAATATCTTCTAATCAGGATGGATAAAGATAGTTTTGCTAAAGGTTAAAGTGTGTGTGTGAGAATATCCCACTGTATTTTGATGATCTGTCCCTGGTTTACTCTCTTCCCTGCTGACCTGTGTATTGCACCACAGTAACCATTTTTGTTGCTTTTAATGATACCGAGTCTTAACTTTCATCCCCTTTTCAATGTGATCTGTAATATTAGATACAATTACGGCATCCCTGAGCCACAGTGGGTGTGTATCTGTCAAGTTAATTCCCAACACCCTCCAATAAATTTGACTTTTTAGTCAGATTACCACTACATCTCCTTTTTCTTCTGTCTGGTAATTCCCATTAATATCTTCAGATTACTTCTCAGACTTGTCAAATAAAAACAAATAGGGTAGCATCACAATTCACCCCCCTCTGCCCCAAAAATATATATATTTTTTATTTATTGAAGCACGTAACAGCATACTTGCCAACTCTCGGAAACAAGTTTCCGGGAGAGGGGGCGTGACTGGAGGGCGGGACGAGGCCAAACGTGTCATTTTAGTCCCGCCCCCCACAAAAACGTAATTTACATCGCGGGGCGGGGCCAAAATGACGCGATTGGCCTCGTCCCGCCCTCCAAAATGGCGTCAATTACCGAGAATCGCGTCATTATCCAGGATGCGGGAGAAATGCCAACGAGCCTGGGAGACTGAACCGAATTTTGGGAGTCTCCCGGACATTCCGGGAGAGTTGGCAAGTATGCGTAACACAAAAGTGGAAGTTGCTCAAATCAATTTATAGGCCATAACAGGTGCTGAAAGGGTGGGGTTATCCTGCAAGGAACATACACACAACATTTTTTTCCCCCAGCACACTGCTATAGCCAGCAACAGATCTGCCATTTCTACTGTAGATAAAAATGCAAAAGTCTTTGTTGCACACATTTGCAAATGTATGTTTAAGCCATCCTGCCACGCCAAGGCGCTTTTGCTAATAGGATGGTCCTACTCTAAACAATGAGAGTCCCTATATTTGGGCCATACATATGTGTTTTTAAATTGAGAGCTAACTTACCAAAGAGGTACCCCAGAAGCCTCCAAATAGCAATCCAATGTCAGCACTCCCCCTCAGCTACTGACACCAACATGCCTCTCAGACAAATACAAAAGTGGAAGTTGCTCAAATCAATTTATAGGCCATAACAGGTGCTGAAAGGGTGGGGTTATCCTGCAAGGAACATACACACAACCTTTTTTCCCCCAGCACACTGCTATAGCCAGCAACAGATCTGCCATTTCTACTGTAGATAAAAATGCAAAAGTCTTTGTTGCACACATTTGCAAATGTATGTTTAAGCCATCCTGCCACGCCAAGGCGCTTTTGCTAATAGGATGGTCCTACTCTAAACAATGAGAGTCCCTATATTTGGGCCATACATATGTGTTTTTAAATTGAGAGCTAACTTACCAAAGAGGTACCCCAGAAGCCTCCAAATAGCAATCCAATGTCAGCACTCCCCCTCAGCTACTGACACCAACATGCCTCTCAGACAAATACAAAAGTGGAAGTTGCTCAAATCAATTTATAGGCATATTTAATTAAGTATGCGTAACAGACAACATATATAATCAATTCCCATTCAGACACAAGTTTAAGCTTGTACATTGGTTGTGCAGGTAGATCATCATCACCATTTATTTATATAGCGAAACTAATTCCGCAGAGCTGTACAGAGAACTCATTCACATCAGTCCCTGCCCCATTGGAGCTTACAATCTAAACACACACACATAATAGGGGCAATTTAATAGCAGCCAATTTACCTACTGGGCTTTGTTTTGGTTTTTTTCACGCAGACCATGTGTTTTCCAGGGGCCAGCAAAATCATACAATAATGGCGGCTTCGTGCAAGACATTGTGGGGCTGCTATAGTCTAAATGCTGTTCTACTTAGTATATTCAAGAATCATCCTATAAGCATGTGCACAACTGTTAAAAAAAACTCACACAACACTGCAATAATGAGCCAGGAAATAAGATTGGTAATAATGAGCTATCCTGCATTCCTCAAATTCAAAAATCACAGCTGTCATGGAACTACAAGTCACAGCACAGCCAGCTGCCACACCCCATGGCTGTTATGATAGTACTGTGACATATGCTTGAAGGCCACATATTGTTTCTGATACAGAGAACTAACCATAAAGCCGATATCACCAGGCAACTGACACCTCTCTCCATCACGCCCTAAATTAGAGACACATGGGATTTGTTAAAATACCCATAAGACTATCCAGGCGGTCATGTTTCCAGAGACAAAGCGGGCTGTCTCCAGTAAAATGTCTCCTGTGCTGGGGACAAATCTCTTCTCTGCAGTCCGGGAAAGTGACCGTTATCTCCCGCGAGGGCGGGAATCTTCCAGAAGCGGAAGTGACGTAAGGGGCGTTGTGCATCAGCTGTCCGCCCTCCATAGGTGGTGAGCGAGGACGGGTGGAGTCAGCGGGTGCTCGGGTGAGTTTGCCGCTATACACCCGAGTATATAGTGAGTGTGGGCACTCTGTGGGGTGTAATTATATTCGGTGCATGTAGTGACCCCCAGCTCCCAGGCTGCACTATGCAAGTCATGGTTCCTATATTATACACCCACTGCGTGTTATTCCTGGTATCTGTTCTCACTGGACATGTGCATAATGCAACTTATTCTCGGTATCTGTTATCACTGGACATGTGCATAATGCAACTTATTCTCAGTTTATGGGGTGTAATTCTATCCGGTTTTGTTTGTTTTTTTTTGCTTTCCTGCACCAAGCTGCACAATACAGCTTCTTATGTAATGTATGGTTGTAATTCTCAGTTTATTTTGTATGCATGGTGTCCTGCACCATACAGCTTCTCATCTTCTTAAAATAATTGCATCTGTGTTTAATATGTAATAGACAACTGCATAGTGCCACTTCTCACGTTCTGTGTTCATGTGATTTTATTTGTATCTTTTATTCAGTATTCAGTATGTTTAAACAACTGCACAGTGCAACTTCACTAGTTCTGTATGCTGTATGTAATTTTCACTACCTGTTCTTACTCTTTACGTATGGAGAATTGAATATCCTATGTATTTTGGGAATTGTTCTTGGTATCTGTTTTTGTTAAGTGTATCAGCTACTGCACAGTACCACTTTTCATGTAGTGTTGCAATTCTCAATACATGCTTTTATGTTGTGACAGCAATGCAGACCAAGAGAAATATATTGTGTTGCTGAGTGTACTTCTCAGTATAGGTTTTTATTTATGTATTCACGGTTGTTGTTTTTTGTTTTTTTGTATTTGTAAAAACAACAAGAACGCAATAAAAACACATACAGCACAGCTTCACAGTCTCTATTTTGCCTGTGGTTGTCGGCATTCGTTTTTATTTTGTATGTATGGATAACTGCACAATACCACTTGTTCTCTCGGCTGGATGTTATTCTCTGTAAGCATAAACATCTACTTCTCTTAATTATGCAATTCTCTGTATCTATTCTATCTGCTCCTACACATTTCTGTCATTTGTCACCCACCAAGGACCAGTTTCCCTAATTCAACTTTGCTGCCTGACTCACTTGCTTCCTATCCGTTGTACCTGCCAACTCTTATACTAGGTATTATCAATGTTCCCATTGAGAACTCTACTGCTACAAAACTTCTTTCTTTGGTCTCTTGAACCATTTGTGATTTGCCCTCCTTTATCTTCTGCTTCTACTACAATACTGTTTATCCAGCTTGGCCTTCCCAGTTTCTAATCACCTTTCCTTCATCCTCTTCTTACCCCATGCTCTACCCTTTGCACCTTAATTCATACAATGTCACCTACATGCCCTCGACCTGATCTTCTCATCTGCACTAAAGCTAGTCCTTTCTCGTATAACTTTCTATGCCCTTATCTGGCTGCATCTTTCTGCAACAACACTCTAATTTCACCACTTAATACAGCTCGAGCTACCACAGATATCAGCTGTGGAACAGCAAGTAGACCATCTACCTCCTGAACTGTTCCCACATTGAGTGTTAGTCCTGCTCCAATACCAGTTACATA
>NW_027447790.1:12500-17500 GCF_038048845.1 Mixophyes fleayi | reverse complement strand
TAACAGTATGTTTTTTGGAGTGTGGGAGGAAACCCACGCAAACACAGGGAGAACATACAAACTTCACACAGATAAGGCCATTGTTGATATAAGTACTGGCTCTGCTTACCATTGTCCAGTCTAGTACATAACTGTATTAATGCTGTGAAATATTATTACTTTGAATGCCTTAAATATGCAAGAGCGCATTTGGGTAAGTTTATGCTAATAAAAGATATATGCACTTTTCTTGCCTACCCATACTATTTAATAACCACCAAAAATTAAGCAATATGTAAGCACTGCTTCCAGTTGAAATCAGTCTGTCTGTCTGTCTATCTATCTATCTATCTATCTATCTTTCTATCTATCTATCTTTCTATCTTTCTATCTATCTAACTATCGGTCTGTCTATCTTTAAAACTGAAAGACATCCATTAAACATACACAATGACAGCATATTTAGTGTGTAATTGATGCTAAAACACAATTCTCACTCTCCTAATATAGCTGATTTTTGACAATGAACTGCATTTTTCATGTGAAGCATTTGATGTCATAAAGATGTAAACCTCACAAAGCAATTCTGTCACTGGTCAGTTTGCTTGACAGACATCTGACTTTAAGGTACTAGCCAATGGAAACATGGTGACATGTAAATATGAAAGCACATTAGGACAAAATATGCAATAAGATAGAGGCAAAGGGAGATGGCTGCTGGGAATGTATTTCATTTATCCCAGAAAATCTTTAAATCTAAGTATTAATACTACGTTGATGTACTTTTGAAATTGGAGAGCTACTTTTTACTAAAAGTACATCTCCCTTATATAATTAAGTATAATGCAGACCTGCTCAAAAACTTAGTATAATTAAAGAAGTCTTATGCCATAAATGATGATGATGAGAGCTGCTTATGTGAATGTCTATAGTGGTTTTCTCTACCAGTGTCACTGTATTAGACAACTGTTATCAAACTTAGCAATAATGATGCATTAATCTGCCAATCAAGTGTGAAAGCTGGCTATGTGTATAGGCATAGTAAACACATATCATCATCATCCTCATTATCATTTATTTATATAGTGTCACTAATAGCGCAGCGCTGTACAGAGAACCCATTCACATCAGTCCCTACCCTATTGGAGCTTACAGTCTAAATTCCCTAATATAGACACACACTCACACACAGACAGAGAGGGAGAGACTAGGGTCAATTTTGATAGCAGCCAATTAACCTAACAGTATGTTTTTTGGAGTGTGGGAGAAAACCCACGCAAACACAGGGAGAACATACAAACTTCACACAGATAAGGCCATTGTTGATATAAGTACTGGCTCTGCTTACCATTGTCCAGTCTAGTACATAACTGTATTAATGCTGTGAAATATTATTACTTTGAATGCCTTAAATATGCAAGAGCGCATTTGGGTAAGTTTATGCTAATAAAAGATATATGCACTTTTCTTGCCTACCCATACTATTTAATAACCACCAAAAATTAAGCAATATGTAAGCACTGCTTCCAGTTGAAATCAGTCTGTCTGTCTGTCTATCTATCTATCTATCTATCTATCTATCTATCTATCTATCTATCTTTCTATCTATCTATCTTTCTATCTTTCTATCTATCTAACTATCGGTCTGTCTATCTTTAAAACTGAAAGACATCCATTAAACATACACAATGACAGCATATTTAGTGTGTAATTGATGCTAAAACACAATTCTCACTCTCCTAATATAGCTGATTTTTGACAATGAACTGCATTTTTCATGTGAAGCATTTGATGTCATAAAGATGTAAACCTCACAAAGCAATTCTGTCACTGGTCAGTTTGCTTGACAGACATCTGACTTTAAGGTACTAGCCAATGGAAACATGGTGACATGTAAATATGAAAGCACATTAGGACAAAATATGCAATAAGATAGAGGCAAAGGGAGATGGCTGCTGGGAATGTATTTCATTTATCCCAGAAAATCTTTAAATCTAAGTATTAATACTACGTTGATGTACTTTTGAAATTGGAGAGCTACTTTTTACTAAAAGTACATCTCCCTTATATAATTAAGTATAATGCAGACCTGCTCAAAAACTTAGTATAATTAAAGAAGTCTTATGCCATAAATGATGATGATGAGAGCTGCTTATGTGAATGTCTATAGTGGTTTTCTCTACCAGTGTCACTGTATTAGACAACTGTTATCAAACTTAGCAATAATGATGCATTAATCTGCCAATCAAGTGTGAAAGCTGGCTATGTGTATAGGCATAGTAAACACATATCATCATCATCCTCATTATCATTTATTTATATAGTGTCACTAATAGCGCAGCGCTGTACAGAGAACCCATTCACATCAGTCCCTACCCTATTGGAGCTTACAGTCTAAATTCCCTAATATAGACACACACTCACACACAGACAGAGAGGGAGAGACTAGGGTCGTCAATTTTGATAGCAGCCAATTAACCTAACAGTATGTTTTTTGGAGTGTGGGAGAAAACCCACGCAAACACAGGGAGAACATACAAACTTCACACAGATAAGGCCATTGTTGATATAAGTACTGGCTCTGCTTACCATTGTCCAGTCTAGTACATAACTGTATTAATGCTGTGAAATATTATTACTTTGAATGCCTTAAATATGCAAGAGCGCATTTGGGTAAGTTTATGCTAATAAAAGATATATGCACTTTTCTTGCCTACCCATACTATTTAATAACCACCAAAAATTAAGCAATATGTAAGCACTGCTTCCAGTTGAAATCAGTCTGTCTGTCTATCTATCTATCTATCTATCTATCTATCTATCTATCTTTCTATCTATCTATCTTTCTATCTTTCTATCTATCTAACTATCGGTCTGTCTATCTTTAAAACTGAAAGACATCCATTAAACATACACAATGACAGCATATTTAGTGTGTAATTGATGCTAAAACACAATTCTCACTCTCCTAATATAGCTGATTTTTGACAATGAACTGCATTTTTCATGTGAAGCATTTGATGTCATAAAGATGTAAACCTCACAAAGCAATTCTGTCACTGGTCAGTTTGCTTGACAGACATCTGACTTTAAGGTACTAGCCAATGGAAACATGGTGACATGTAAATATGAAAGCACATTAGGACAAAATATGCAATAAGATAGAGGCAAAGGGAGATGGCTGCTGGGAATGTATTTCATTTATCCCAGAAAATCTTTAAATCTAAGTATTAATACTACGTTGATGTACTTTTGAAATTGGAGAGCTACTTTTTACTAAAAGTACATCTCCCTTATATAATTAAGTATAATGCAGACCTGCTCAAAAACTTAGTATAATTAAAGAAGTCTTATGCCATAAATGATGATGATGAGAGCTGCTTATGTGAATGTCTATAGTGGTTTTCTCTACCAGTGTCACTGTATTAGACAACTGTTATCAAACTTAGCAATAATGATGCATTAATCTGCCAATCAAGTGTGAAAGCTGGCTATGTGTATAGGCATAGTAAACACATATCATCATCATCCTCATTATCATTTATTTATATAGTGTCACTAATAGCGCAGCGCTGTACAGAGAACCCATTCACATCAGTCCCTACCCTATTGGAGCTTACAGTCTAAATTCCCTAATATAGACACACACTCACACACAGACAGAGAGGGAGAGACTAGGGTCAATTTTGATAGCAGCCAATTAACCTAACAGTATGTTTTTTGGAGTGTGGGAGAAAACCCACGCAAACACAGGGAGAACATACAAACTTCACACAGATAAGGCCATTGTTGATATAAGTACTGGCTCTGCTTACCATTGTCCAGTCTAGTACATAACTGTATTAATGCTGTGAAATATTATTACTTTGAATGCCTTAAATATGCAAGAGCGCATTTGGGTAAGTTTATGCTAATAAAAGATATATGCACTTTTCTTGCCTACCCATACTATTTAATAACCACCAAAAATTAAGCAATATGTAAGCACTGCTTCCAGTTGAAATCAGTCTGTCTGTCTGTCTATCTATCTATCTATCTATCTATCTATCTATCTATCTATCTTCTCTATCTATCTATCTTTCTATCTTTCTATCTATCTAACTATCGGTCTGTCTATCTTTAAAACTGAAAGACATCCATTAAACATACACAATGACAGCATATTTAGTGTGTAATTGATGCTAAAACACAATTCTCACTCTCCTAATATAGCTGATTTTTGACAATGAACTGCATTTTTCATGTGAAGCATTTGATGTCATAAAGATGTAAACCTCACAAAGCAATTCTGTCACTGGTCAGTTTGCTTGACAGACATCTGACTTTAAGGTACTAGCCAATGGAAACATGGTGACATGTAAATATGAAAGCACATTAGGACAAAATATGCAATAAGATAGAGGCAAAGGGAGATGGCTGCTGGGAATGTATTTCATTTATCCCAGAAAATCTTTAAATCTAAGTATTAATACTACGTTGATGTACTTTTGAAATTGGAGAGCTACTTTTTACTAAAAGTACATCTCCCTTATATAATTAAGTATAATGCAGACCTGCTCAAAAACTTAGTATAATTAAAGAAGTCTTATGCCATAAATGATGATGATGAGAGCTGCTTATGTGAATGTCTATAGTGGTTTTCTCTACCAGTGTCACTGTATTAGACAACTGTTATCAAACTTAGCAATAATGATGCATTAATCTGCCAATCAAGTGTGAAAGCTGGCTATGTGTATAGGCATAGTAAACACATATCATCATCATCCTCATTATCATTTATTTATATAGTGTCACTAATAGCGCAGCGCTGTACAGAGAACCCATTCACATCAGTCCCTACCCTATTGGAGCTTACAGTCTAAATTCCCTAATATAGACACACACTCACACACAGACAGAGAGGGAGAGACTAGGGTCAATTTTGATAGCAGCCAATTAACCTAACAGTATGTTTTTTGGAGTGTGGGAGGAAACCCACGCAAACACAGGGAGAACATACAAACTTCACACAGATAAGGCCA
>NW_027447790.1:0-2500 GCF_038048845.1 Mixophyes fleayi | reverse complement strand
AAAGATATATGCACTTTTCTTGCCTACCCATACTATTTAATAACCACCAAAAATTAAGCAATATGTAAGCACTGCTTCCAGTTGAAATCAGTCTGTCTGTCTGTCTATCTATCTATCTATCTATCTTTCTATCTTTCTATCTTTCTATCTATCTATCCGTCTGTCTATCTTTAAAACTGAAAGACATCCATTAAACATACACAATGACAGCATATTTAGTGTGTAATTGATGCTAAAACACAATTCTCACTCTCCTAATATAGCTGATTTTTGACAATGAACTGCATTTTTCATGTGAAGCATTTGATGTCATAAAGATGTAAACCTCACAAAGCAATTCTGTCACTGGTCAGTTTGCTTGACAGACATCTGACTTTAAGGTACTAGCCAATGGAAACATGGTGACATGTAAATATGAAAGCACATTAGGACAAAATATGCAATAAGATAGAGGCAAAGGGAGATGGCTGCTGGGAATGTATTTCATTTATCCCAGAAAATCTTTAAATCTAAGTATTAATACTACGTTGATGTACTTTTGAAATTGGAGAGCTACTTTTTACTAAAAGTACATCTCCCTTATATAATTAAGTATAATGCAGACCTGCTCAAAAACTTAGTATAATTAAAGAAGTCTTATGCCATAAATGATGATGATGAGAGCTGCTTATGTGAATGTCTATAGTGGTTTTCTCTACCAGTGTCACTGTATTAGACAACTGTTATCAAACTTAGCAATAATGATGCATTAATCTGCCAATCAAGTGTGAAAGCTGGCTATGTGTATAGGCATAGTAAACACATATCATCATCATCCTCATTATCATTTATTTATATAGTGTCACTAATAGCGCAGCGCTGTACAGAGAACCCGTTCACATCAGTCCCTACCCTATTGGAGCTTACAGTCTAAATTCCCTAATATAGACACACACTCACACACAGACAGAGAGGGAGAGACTAGGGTCAATTTTGATAGCAGCCAATTAACCTAACAGTATGTTTTTTGGAGTGTGGGAGGAAACCACAGCACCCGGAGGAAACCCACGCAAACACAGGGAGAACATACAAACTTCACACAGATAAGGCCATTGTTGATATAAGTACTGGCTCTGCTTACCATTGTCCAGTCTAGTACATAACTGTATTAATGCTGTGAAATATTATTACTTTGAATGCCTTAAATATGCAAGAGCGCATTTGGGTAAGTTTATGCTAATAAAAGATATATGCACTTTTCTTGCCTACCCATACTATTTAATAACCACCAAAAATTAAGCAATATGTAAGCACTGCTTCCAGTTGAAATCAGTCTGTCTGTCTGTCTATCTATCTATCTATCTATCTATCTATCTCTATCTATCTATCTTTCTATCTTTCTATCTATCTATCCGTCTGTCTATCTTTAAAACTGAAAGACATCCATTAAACATACACAATGACAGCATATTTAGTGTGTAATTGATGCTAAAACACAATTCTCACTCTCCTAATATAGCTGATTTTTGACAATGAACTGCATTTTTCATGTGAAGCATTTGATGTCATAAAGATGTAAACCTCACAAAGCAATTCTGTCACTGGTCAGTTTGCTTGACAGACATCTGACTTTAAGGTACTAGCCAATGGAAACATGGTGACATGTAAATATGAAAGCACATTAGGACAAAATATGCAATAAGATAGAGGCAAAGGGAGATGGCTGCTGGGAATGTATTTCATTTATCCCAGAAAATCTTTAAATCTAAGTATTAATACTACGTTGATGTACTTTTGAAATTGGAGAGCTACTTTTTACTAAAAGTACATCTCCCTTATATAATTAAGTATAATGCAGACCTGCTCAAAAACTTAGTATAATTAAAGAAGTCTTATGCCATAAATGATGATGATGAGAGCTGCTTATGTGAATGTCTATAGTGGTTTTCTCTACCAGTGTCACTGTATTAGACAACTGTTATCAAACTTAGCAATAATGATGCATTAATCTGCCAATCAAGTGTGAAAGCTGGCTATGTGTATAGGCATAGTAAACACATATCATCATCATCCTCATTATCATTTATTTATATAGTGTCACTAATAGCGCAGCGCTGTACAGAGAACCCATTCACATCAGTCCCTACCCTATTGGAGCTTACAGTCTAAATTCCCTAATATAGACACACACTCACACACAGACAGAGAGGGAGAGACTAGGGTCAATTTTGATAGCAGCCAATTAACCTAACAGTATGTTTTTTGGAGTGTGGGAGGAAACCCACGCAAACACAGGGAGAACATACAAACTTCACACAGATAAGGCCATTGTTGATATAAGTACTGGCTCTGCTTACCATTGTCCAGTCTAGTACATAACTGTATTAATGCTGTGAAATATTATTACTTTGAATGCCTTAAATATGCAAGAGCGCATTTGGGTAAGTTTATGCTAATAAAAGATATATGCACTTTTCTTGCCTACCCATACTATTTAATAACCACCAAAAATTAAGCAATA
>NW_027447789.1:0-24255 GCF_038048845.1 Mixophyes fleayi | reverse complement strand
GATCCGCACTGTTCGGGTGGGCTCGGATTAGCGGAATTCGAGCCCGCTCATCTCTAGAAATAAGAGGGTAAATATGGTTGAGAAAGTTGTGGGGCAGGTAGTGAGAGCAATACTGAAGCAAGTTAGAGCAAAGAAGTTCAAAGTGGTATACAAGGATATAACATAATGGCAAACAGATATATAAAATTATGCAAACAGGGTGGGAGTTACAGAATTAAAAAAACAACTCACGTAGTTGTAGCTAACTGCCAGCTAACCTAGCTCTGCCCAACTATGTTACCACACTGCTTTCCTGAATTGTACCTATAGGAGTACGCTGAAGGCGCAGACATGGAGATTTGCATCTAGTCACATATGTGCTGACAGTGTGTGTGGTGGGGTATCTAGCACATATCACAATTTGCCCCATGGTATTACACTCCATTTGCTGTGTAGGATAATTTGTTATTTAGGAAAATGATGGTAATTTGGTGTATAGGAGAATGATATTAATTTGCTGTGGAAAATAATGGTTGTAATTTGCTGTGTAGGAGACAGGCAATCAGTCATTGTGTCAGAGAATGGCAATCATTCATCATGTAGGAGGATGTTCGACATTCAATTTGTAGGAGAGTACTTTGCTGTGTAGAAGAATGGCAGTCATTCACTGAGGAAAATAATGGCAGTCATTCGCTGAGGAAGAGAATGGTAGTCATTCACTGAGGAAAATAATGACAGTCATTCGCTGAGGAAGAGATTGGTAGTCATTCACTGAGGAAAATAATGGCAGTCATTCACTGAGGAAAATAATGGCAGTCATTCACTGAGGAAGAGAATGGCAGTCATTCACTGAGGAAAATAATGACAGTCATTCGCTGAGGAAGAGATTGGTAGTCATTCACTGAGGAAAATAATGGCAGTCATTCATTGAGAAAGAGAATGGCAGTCATTTACTGAGGAAGAGAATGACAGTCATTCACTGAGGAGCAGAATGACAATCATTCAATGAGTAGGTGAATGTCAGTCATTCACTATATAACAGAATGGCAGTCATTCGCTGAGTAAGAGAGCAGCAGTCATTCGCTGAGTAGGTTAATGGCAGTCATTCATTGAGTAGGAGAATAGCAGTCATTCACTATATAACAGAATGGCAGTCATTCGCTGAGTAGGAGACCAGCAGTCATTCACTGAGTAGGTTAATGGCAGTCATTCATTGAGTAGGAGAATAGCAGTCATTCACTGAGGAAAATGGCAATCAATCAGTGATGGGAGAATGGCACTCATCCGCTGTGTAAGAGAATTAGAGTACATTGCTGTGCAGAAGGATGCTGTCATTGTTAGTTATAATGTTCTATGTTATGCAATCCCCTTCTCCTCCACTGTAACAGAATGTACAGAAAGCCTACATAAATATGTTTATTTATAATTCTATTATATAGATATAGATGTTATATAGATCATCTGGAAAAGCTTTAAAATGGGGTTAATGTGCCTTAAGAAAGTTTTTCCCAAAGCAAATTCGCTACTACACTACAATTTGCTGCCTACATGTTTGTCACCAAACACTGGGACCCATAACAATATTCTGGGAAGAACAATACCTTCTCTTCTAAGCATGCATGAGGACCTGCACATGTAAAGTTCCCTTTGGGTTTTCAGTTCTATTCAGAAAAGCAGAACAGTTGCCAGCCTAGTGGTTGGAGGGCATTGCCAGGGCCCACTCACTTCTGGCCAAAAGTGAAGCCTTAAGCTGAGGGCAATTAAAATATTGTTTTATAGTTGACAATATGAGCCCTTGAGAGTTAAAATTATATCTCTGCCAGCCAATCGTAATTAGAAGGGGTAGGGGCTGATAAAGAGATAAATCATACTGTGTGGGTGGGCTGGCTCTCTCTTGGTTCCTGCTCTGCGCATACCCCCCTCCCGCCCTGAACAGTTGTATTTATGTTCCTGATAAATTATTTTTCTTCTGACGAGACGCAGTTGGTGGGAGAGCAGTGCAGTCAGTGACTAATCGAAGGTTCTACCGTTGAATGGCCGCACGTTGCTGTCCCTTTCGCAGCAACTCGACTCTTGGTCCTCTTGGTTGGAGGGTGCCTTGGCGTGCCTTTGGGCAGGCGCGTCATTGTACGTCCAGAGGGGGCCGTTGCGATGACGCCAAGTTTAGCTCCGGCCAATGTAAAGACTTGGGTATGGTAAAGTCTTGGAACAGGGGTAAGTGAGGTTTACAGTACGCTGTATTGGTTTCAAGATTGGTTGTTAACTGACTGCGTTGCTCTCGCCGCCATTAGAGTTCAATATGTTCATTTAATAAACTGCGACCCCTTTTGTCAAATATACATTACTGTGTCCGTGTGGTTATTTTATTTAAGTATTGTGATAAATTTAACAAGGAAGGTAATAAAGTTGTGTCAAGGTATTAACACTGAGCATTTTTATTTTTTTTAAACTCTTTATTTATGCAGAGAAAAAAAAACAGGAGTTCCATATAACAGATAATAACAGGGAAGAAAAAAACATTTGAACATAAGGGCCAGAACATGACAATTGAGAGACGGGAGGGAAGTCAGGCAAATGACATATTGTTAAACAATTCCTAAACATAAAAGGAAGCAGTAAGTTAACCTATAATGAGGAAGTAGTAGGCTGGCCCAATCAAAGATTATGGAAGACTCAGCTGCCTTGGAACTCTAAATCGATGCTGCTTTTATTTTTTATTTTTTAGAGAGAGAAGTGGGGGAGAAAAAGAGAGGGAAGGGGGGGAGGGGGAATGACCTGGTAAGAGCTTCTGAAGAAACAGCCTTTTAAGTAGCGGGCATATTTGCTTGATGAAAAGAATACCAGAAATTTCATACCTTTTTGAAATTTATAATTTTGTCGTGGAGAAGGCTGGTGATGTATTCCATAGAGGCCATGTACCACACACGAGAGACTACACTTTGGAGGCTGGGTGGATGGAGGGACTTCCATTCCTTCGCTATCTGTAGGCGAGTAGCGGCACAAATGTGTTGAACAAGTCTATCTGCCTGTTTAGTTAGGCCTTCGACCCGAGAGCATAACAGCATAACCATTGGGTCAGGTGAAACCTCAACCTCTAGGATTCTTGTCATTAGGTCGGCCTCCTGGGACCACAAGTTTGAAACTCTAGGGCATGTCCACCAGATGTGGTAGAATGAGCCCACCTCCCCACATCCTCTTCAGCATGAGTCAGAAGTGCCTGGATATATTATGTGGAGCTTTGAGGGCACTAGATACCATCTTGTATATACTTTAAATGTGTTTTCTCGTATTGAGGTATTAATGGATATTTTGGAGATTCTCACCCGTAGCCGGGACCATCCCTTCTGATCCAGAGCTCTACCAGTATCCCGAAGCCATGCCACCTCAAACGATTCCGCAGTGTCAGTTTTTGGTACCAGGAAATTATGGTATATCAGAGATATTAGACCCGAATCTCCTGGTCTATACACACAGCTTCTCTCAAAAGGAGTGAGGCTACGAAGCTTGGAGGATCTACAGAGAGATTGAATAAAGCTTCGGATTTGAGTGTAAGCAAACTGTAAGGACGAAGGAAGGCCCTTTTTTTCTCTTAGATCCGGGAAAGTGCGGGGCGCAAAATCTCCCATAATGTGAATAAACTGAGTGATACCAGCCTTTTGCCAGGGGCGCGAGAATGACCGCATATTTCCTGCTGGAAAGTCCGGGTGATGCCACAGTGGAGTAAGAGGAGAAGTAAATGAGGTGAGCTCCCATTTTCTATGGAGCTTGTCCCATAGGTTGAGTGTGAACTGTATGGAGGGGTGCGAGTACACTGAGGCCGGCCTTTGAGCTCTAGGGAGCCAGGGGAGCGAATTCAGATTGTGATCTGGTGTATGTGCGTTCTCTAGATCGACCGATCTCTTGATCCCCGGAGCAGACTGCCAGGAAATGATATGACTGAGGTTAACTGCATGATAGTAGCGCTCAAAAAGCGGAAGACCATATCCCCCTGACTGGGTGGGCTTAGCTAGGCAGGACCTTTTGAGTCTCAATTTTTTCCCTTGCCAGATAAATGTACCGCATGAAGATTGCAGATTTGTTAGAAAGGTACCTGGGATTGGGATTGGTAAGGTCTGGAAAAGATATAAGACTCTAGGCAGAACGTTCATTTTTATCACACTAATCCTACCAAACCAGGAGACAAAAAGCGGGTCCCATCTGGCCAGGTCTCTTTTTATTGAGTCAAATAAGGGGGTGTAGTTGGCCTGGAATAGCTGTTTGTATTCTTTCGTGATCTGAACCCCTAAATATCGTAGCGCCTTTGGGCGCCATTGAAAATCGAACGAAGATTCGAGAATATTTTTGGTGACGATAGGGACTTGGAGTGAGAGGGCTTCCAATTTAGAATTATTTATTTTATAGTTTGATAAGGATCCATATTCTTTAAGTTCTTTAAGAAGATTTGGGAGTGAAATGAGGGGGTTTGCGAGTGTTAATAGTATGTCATCAGCGAATAGGGAGATTTTGAAATGACGAGGACCAATTTGAATCCCTGATATGTCCGGGTTTCTTCTAATGGCGGCAGCTAAAGGTTCTATGCATAAAGCGTATAAGAGGGGGGATAAGGGACACCCCTGTCTGGTGCTATTACCTAGTGAAAAAGCCTGGGATAGGAGCCCATTGGTCAATACCGATGAGGTGGGGCGGTGATATAGGGCTTGGATGGCCGAAAGAAAGGCCCCGTTTAAACCGAAGTGAGTTAACGTGCTGAACATGAAAGGCCACGAGAGTCTGTCAAAGGCCTTTTCGGCGTCTAATGCCAAAACCACTGACGGGATCTTATTCTGGTTAATATGGGCGATGATGTCTATAGTACGCCTAGTGTTGTCTAGAGCCTGCCTGGTGGGGACAAAACCTACTTGGTCTGGGAAGACCAGTGTTGGTAAAAAGGCATTTAGACGATTTGCCAGAATTTTGGCAAAAAGTTTAACGTCAGAGTTGATTAGTGAAATGGGGCGGTAGCTGGGACAGCAGGTCGGGTCCTTGTTAGGTTTAGGAATCACCACTACAGTGGAGCGCGTGGATTCTGTATGGAATTTACCCCCCGTCATAATGGAATTAAACAAATGCGTCAAATGAGGGACTAGTTCTTTGGAGAATGTTTTATAATAAAGCATCATAAAGCCGTCAGAGCCGGGGGCTTTGGAATTCTTCTGTGACTTTAGTGCAAGGATTACTTCTTCGTTGGAGATAGCCTCGTTAAGAGTAGAAGCCTGGCGGGAGGATAGGGAAGGAAGAGAACAATTATCTAGGTAGGTATTGATGGCTTGAGGGGGGGCTTTAAATGAGGTTTGGTCCTTATGAAGGTTATACAGATTTTCATAATATTTGTGGAATGTTTCATTTATGGTTCTGGGATCGTAAGATAGGTCGCCTTTTTTGTTTCTGATAGAATTGATTATTTGGGAACCCCGTTTGTCTCTCAGTCTCCTGGCCAAAAGAGAATCGGCCTTGTTGCCTTTTTCAAAAAATGTTTGATTAAGCCATCTAAGCTGGCGTTCTGTTCTCTCTGCGAGAATTGACTGAATTTCGCCTCTAGTCTTTTGGATTTCTTTCAAAAGTGAATGGGAGTTAGACTCCTTATGTATTGTTTCTAAATTTTTAAGTTGAAGAGTAAGTTTATCAAGCGTTGCATTACGTTCTTTTTTCCTGCGGGAAGCAAACTGGATGATGTCCCCCCGAATGACTGCCTTGTGGGCTTCCCATATAGTGGAGATCTGAATCTCTGGGTCTGAATTGATCTCAAAGTATTTTGTGATAGAATCAGATATGAGATCTTTAAACTTGGGAAGTTTAAGAAGAGTCTCGTTCAATTTCCAGGAGGTTCTGCCCCGAGGGTTCTGAAAAAGGTCAACCGTTAACGATAATATAGAGTGGTCGGACCACGTGTTGGGAACTATATCAGCCCTAGTTATATGTTGGAAGATGTTTGTGCAGCCCATAAACATGTCAATCCGGGAGTAGGTTTGGTGGGGAAAGGAGTAGAATGTGTAGTCCCTTGAAGAGGGATATAACGCTCGCCAGATATCAAATAGGCCGGCCTCAGTCACTTGTTTCTGCAGATGTTTTGTATGTGAAGATGGAGGGGAGGTGTGCCTAGAAGCAGATCTGTCTAGGAGGGGGGACATAACAGTGTTAGTCACCCCCGAGTAAAAGCAAACCCTTACGGAAATGGTGTAGTTCCGAGAAAAAGTGTGTGAAAAAAGCTGTCTGACCTGTGTTTGGCGCGTAAACGTTGGCAAAGGTTATATCTAGATGACCAATTTTTCCCGACAGGAAGAGAAACCGGCCTTCAGGATCGTCCTTAACTGCTGACACGACAAACGGAACTGAACTGCGGAGAAGAATGGCGACACCATTCCTCTTTGTTGAATGAGAGGAATAGTAGGCATCAGGATATCCTCTTGAGGACAGGGAAGGATGGCCACCCGCTTTGAAATGAGTCTCCTGCAAAAAAATTATATCACCATTAAGTTTTCGTAACGTATGGAATAGCATAGAGCGCTTTTGAGGTGTGTTTAACCCTTTAACATTGAGGGAGAGTGTTGTAAGAGTCATGATCGGTATTCTTAGGAGAAACACAAGGAATAAAGATGTTATCCCTCGAACTGGAGTACCGGGGGGGGGGGGGGGCAGGGAGTGGGAAAGGAAGGGAAAGAAAAGTAAAGGAAGGAGGAGTTGTGGAGGAAGAAAGGCAAGGGAGTAGGTTCAGACCTCAATAGCAGAGGAGAGACCTACTAGGACAGTGCCTAAAAAAACTATATTAACTTAAAAAACAAGGCAAGGTTTGCCTATTCAATTATCAGAACCAAGGCACAGAGTACGGGAGTGCATGTAAAATATAAACTATCAGATAGACTGCTAAGAAAATCCCAAGGTATGTGGGTGCGTGGCTAGGAGGACAGGACACGTCCCCCGCCCGTACATAAATAACATAATAAGATTAAACCGAAGCTAAACTTGTAACCAGAGACAACAATATCTACGGTAAATATGAGAGCAACATGAAAATATTGACATTTGTTAGAAGAATAAAAGAAGATATAAACAGAGCAAGTTAAGGCACAATATTACTTCACGTCTCCTCTAACAGAGATGTAGATTTACAAATCAAGGAGGCCATTGCGAGGAGCTTTGGGCATCGCCACCCACGATCCTGTCAATACAAAAGAGATGGAGCTTGCGGAGTAAGTCCTTTCCTTCGTTCGGTGTTCGGATTGACTCTTGACGGCCCTCGACTTCAATAATCAAACGAAAAGGGAAACCCCAGCGGTATTTGTATCCATTTTCTCTAAGGGTGCTGGTAACCTCCCTGAGGTCGCATCTCTTGGCTATCGTTGAAGGGGCAAGATCTTGAAAAACTTGGATACGGGACCCTTCGTAAAGGGTATATGAAGAATTCCGAACCGCTTTGGTAATAAGTTCCTTGGTCGTAAAGGATAGTAGTCTCAGTATCACATCACGAGGGGGTTCGGAATCTTTCGGGCGTGGTCTCAAGGCCCTATGAACCCGTTCGATCTGCATTGGGTGATTGGATAAGGCAGAGTCCAGAGAAGAGAAGAACCTACTCACATAATCCTCCAGATCCGTAGGTTCCACTGATTCGGGGATGTTGCGTAATGTGAGGTTATTGCGACGTTCCCTGTTCTCAACATCTTCCAGCTTGTCCCTCATGAAATCGTTGTCCTTTAGCAGGAAGTCTATATCTTTTGAGACTACATTTTGGAATGTAAGTGACGACTCCATCTTGTTTTCCAGAGCCGAGGTTCTTTTGGAGATTGCGACCATTTCTGTTTTGAGATCGCCTATAGTCTTCTGAAGGTCAACGGAAAAGGCGTTAGTGCGCTCCACGATTAAATTTCGTAATTCAGCAAAATCCGCCTTGGTTGAGGGAGAAGCAGTGGTAGGAGGGTCTCGGTCGCTCTGGGACTCCGAGGGTGAGTTAGGAGAAGATGAAGTATGTGCTTTGTCCTGACGGGAGAAGTGCTGAGTTATCTCAACTGGTGCGCCTTTGCGGCCTTTACCCGTAGATTTATTCATGTTAAGTGCAGAATCTCTGGGAAACCGTTTGCTAACGATGAGTATGAGGCAGACGGGCGGGGAACAAACCCATGTGGGTTAAGTGGACATACTGATGCTCCCTCTCTGAAGCGAGGGTTTAGGTTGAGGTGGATGCTCCTTGTTCTGCTATTGAGAAGGTTGACATGGAACCTGTCTTGATACAGATCTAGCTGAATGCTTGGGTAGTGAGTCTGTAGCAGGTGTCAGCAAAGGAGCCGGATTTTGCAAGTGGCTGTGTGTCAAGTGGCTGCACTTTGCTTCTAACAGCGGAAGGGCCCCACAACAAGGCGATGGAAGCCTTGAGAAGGTGGGCGCTTTGTTATTTTAGTGAAAGCAATGCAGGGATGCCGACTCCGTTCAATTTCATCCGACCGGAAGTCACGCGGCGAAACCGGAAGTCCCGCTGCGAAACCGGACGTGGAGGGTCCGCCGGGCGGCTCTCAACTTCAGCCAAGGGACTCAGCCGGAAATAAGCCCCTTATCCCGCGTAATGCGCTCCGGACAGCTGGAAGCCCGAAAAGGAGCCAGTGGGGTCGGAGGGGCTACTCAGGCAGGAGCTAAGCAGCCAGTGGGATGCCGGCAAGCCCTGCTTATGAGAGGGCACTCAGCGCGAGATGTTCAGCCGGCTGAAAGTGATCTTCCAGTGCCCCAGGAAGTAGGTAAACACCTCCGGAGGTCTCAGCTAGTGTCACAAGCCGTCTGGGCAATTCTGGCAGTATTTGAGCCCAAATATTGTCTAGTTTAAGAGCTCGTTGACAGGGAGAGCCCAAAAACGTGTCTGTCTGAGATGGCGTCTTAGCCATGCCCCAACACTGAGCATTTTAATAATATTTTGAATGTTTTGTAGTCATAAATCTATATGCATGATTTCCAGAAAGAGATTTTGGGGAAGTAGTCTTGCACACAAGCTATTGCCATACGACCTCAGTTAGTGACAAATTGTCCCCTTCCGCTCAGGGGTATATTTTTCATTTATTTTTTTTCTTACAGTTCTATAGATTTTTTGTTGTTGTCTTCAATAGATTGCACAGCAAGATGACATGGCAGATGTAATCTAAAACAGATGCTTTTCATTAAGGCAGATGACACACTTAAAACCTGGCATAGAGTTTACAAAACATATTTTAGATTTCTGGAATACATTATTTAAACTCCCTTGCTTTTCATACTTCTATGGCAGCCATGGGGTTCAGTCATTTGGTTTTTTGTTCCTATAAAAACTAAGCTCTCAACAGGATTTATTTATTAAAACAGTACTTAGATCTCACCAGACTCAGCTCTTCACTGGTTTTATACGCTGTGTTATAATTATGCTGTGACAAATCTTTGACATGTCTTCGATATTAAGAACCTAAAGAAAATACTGTTTCACGGGATAAGATGTAAAAGTCATAGTTTTCATATATGGCCTCCAAAGATAAACTGCCAGACGTTCACCTTGAAGTGGCAGAATGTGCTGTAGGCATGTGGAAATTGTAAAGAAAACAGAACATTCTTATCAAAAAAAGCAATTGCCAAGTTATGTCCAAAGAGATAATATGCCTTTTCTGTATTGCTTAAGGACATGGACTGCTAAATGTGACACAAAAACTGACCTGTGTAGTACTGCAATTACTGTATCATGTATTAGCAAACACATTTAAAGTGACTGTTGGTCAATTTAAAAATACAATAAAATGTCTGGAATTTAAAGAATCTACTGATTACTGTACTAGACTTAAACATCCCACCTTATAATCATTCCACGACACCCACGATAATACCTCAATGACTTTGATATAAATCTCTAGTTTATGGTACCCACCTTCTCCTTCTGCATTTAATATATAGTGTGGTCCTACATCCTCGGGTGGCCTGATTTCCCCCTTTCCTCCCATCCCCTCCCACAATCCTTTCCTTTATCCTCGCCCTATTCTTTCTGTTTGTCTTTCCCCATTATGTTTCATATAAACTAAAAAATGTATTACACGGGATCTTAATATGTTTGATTCTCTGTGATTTGCCGATGTGCATTGTTTTTCGGAGTATTTAATAAAGAATATATAAAAAATAAAAATACAATAAAGAAAACCCACATTAAACCCTCTATAGTTGTCTAGCATTGCAGCTCCATCAGGTAAACTGGCACAAATGGGGCATTCAGATTCTAAAATGCAGTGCTCTTGTGATAATTTATAGAATCTGAAAGGCATCCCTCTTTTTAACAGGGCAAACACCCTATAAATGTGGCACTGCTCTGTTACGTCTGCAGTGGGCAGACAGAGCTGAAAGTTGTGTGCATAGTCTACAGAGTCCTTTTTCTGTACTCCCAAGAAATCCGTAGCAGGTTAATTGGCTGCTATTTAATTGACCTTAGTCTCTCTCAGTCTGTGTGTATGTTAGGGAATTTAGACTGCAAGCTCCAATGGGGCAGGGACTGATGTGAGTGGGTTCTCTGTACAGCGATGCGGAATAAGTGGCGCTATATAAATAGCTGCTGCTGCTGATGACAACATCTGGTGTGATCCAATACTGGTGGCAATTACTATAGGGTGTGGTCTTAAACTTTGAGGTATGGGTTCTCCTGAAGATATGGAGCCGCCATGAAGGATTTGACTGATACCAATGCAATTGTAAAAATATTCCCTTATAATAAAGTCTGATTAGTGGAAGGGCCCCACCATCTATCCCAGAGTTCATTATTACTACTTGGTCATAGTAAGGAAAAATAGGTTCAAAGTGCCAAACTGAGTCTTTGGTAAATCTACCCCATTAGACAGCAATCATAGGCAATAGACACACAGTTGCAGTGATCCACACATCTCCAGGCGCTTCTACCCTGGGCTATCTAGGTAAGCCACACACCTCATGAGTGTCCACATATACACATTTAATAAATTTCTATCACTCCTGACCAGATGATGAAGAACAAGTTAACAAGTTTTCCAATATGGAACCAAGCAAAATGGCATTCTCATGCTCCAACCTTGGGTTTCATTTAAAACATGCAAGACGGCTGAGACACAGTGTAGAATTTTCTTTGTTGACACTGTGTCTGTGCCTCGATTTCAGCAAGCGCCCAAATTTACGTCAATTTTATAGTTTTGTGTCTTGGTAAACATCTCCGTACCCTTGAAGGGCTCTTGGTTGTGCAGAGAGAAAGAGAAATCAGAACAGTATACTGAACAAAAATGGGATCATCACATCAAAAGTCCTACCACTTTAGAAAAACTTCTTGCAGTAAATTAAAGGTCTACTGCTCAGTTTGGCCTCATTTTAATTACATTGCTCAATTTACATCTTAAACAGTACGTCTTTATCAAAGTGCAATATGAGGGCCAAAAATACATCCCTTTAAAAATATGGAGCAAGACACAAAGACCACCAGCTCAGAGCTGGTGCAAGATTTAAGACCATTTTCATAGTGAAAATCCCTCAGTTTGCTGAAAATGCAAGTTAAGTTAATTCATGTTTTTTACACTGCTCTGCAAAGCCTATCTTGTATTTAGAAAGGAATAACCTCACTCAGTCAAACTCCTTCCCTTGGCCTGAACAAACTTTTACTGCTTCACCAATGCCGCCATATTTCTCAGTAAATCAATCCGCTTTGGCTGAAATCTAGGGGGACCTGATGGGGTATTACAGAGAGTAAAGCTGAGTTTACTCTGCACCTCTGGCGTTATAACTATCTCCAAACTGACTTTAATAAGCCCAGTGTGGCTGGAGGGGCATTATGTATTAAAACAAATACTACCACTGTTTGACTGTCCTCCTTGGATATAAGTTTGCTCACCACAAATCATGGTGTTATGTAAAGCAAAGGACACTCATTCACTATTGTGCTGTAGAAACAACACATTTTTCAGTTACTACACATTTGTTTTACCAAAACTAGGACAAAGCCATCAATATGGTAGACAGGCATTTATAAGTTAACCAAGCGAGGATGCGCAGGTGAATAGAAAGGGGCGTTCAAACTGAATTTTGAGGAAGCCCATTAAGAGCATTACAGAGCTCCTTGGTGGGAGCACTCAGATGACGGAAGCACTTGCACAGCCTGAATGCTTAAGTAAGGTTGTGAAGAGCTACCAGCCTATGTTGGCTCTTCTCCAATAAACTCTGGCATGTGTTGAACTCTATTACTTGAGTTCAGTGTTGGAGAGAATACAGAGCAGCTATAAGCTGGTAGCAGCATTGTTATCTGGTGGGAGCATTAGGTTGTCTCAGTCATTGATGTTGGGTCTTATACCCTTATATTTAAAACATAGGGAAAACAGTTGCTTTCCCTGCCTATTTGTTGGGAGTGAGAGAATAACAATAAAACATTGTGAAATACACTCATCATAGTATCAGTATAGGGCTGAGTCATAAATGCCTAGTGAGGGGGGAGTTTGGATAAGGAGAGATTTATATGTGAGTTCATTCAGCAGATTACTCATGAAGAGACGTTGAAATGTGGTTTGTTTTTAAATGAGATATTATTTATTATTAGGGATGTGCACCGGCGACTTTTGGTGTCTCATGTTTTGTGTTTTGGATTCGGATTTGCTTGAGGTTTTGGGTTCGGATTTGTTTCGCAAAACACCTGCCGAAAGGTTTTGGATTCGGATTTTTTTTGAAAAAAGCATAAAAAGTTCAAAAATCAAGTTTTTGGGCTTATTTTCACTCCTACTCTATTATTAACCTCAATAACATTCAATAACAATCATTTCCACTAATTTACAGTGTATTCTGAACACCTCACAATATTGTTACTAGTCCAAAATGTTGCAACGAGGTATCTTTCTGGACTGCGTAGAGGAGTGGTCCCCACAATATAATAAGAAAACCATCAACTGGTCTTAATTACACCAAAAATTGTACCTGGACTGCGTAGAGGAGTGGTCCCCACAATATAATAAGAAAACCATCAACTTGTCTTAATTACACCAAAAATTGTATCTGGACTGCGTAGAGGAGTGGTCACCACAATATAATAAGAAAACCATCAACTGGTCTTAATTACACCAAAAATTGTATCTGGACTGCATAGAGGAGTGGTCCCTACAATATAATAAGAAAACCATCAACTGCTCTTAATTACACCAAAAATTGTACCTGGACTGCGTAGAGGAGTGGTCACCACAATATAATTTAAAAACCCTCAAATGGTCTGAATCCCACCAAAAATTGTACCTGGACTGCGTAGAGGAGTGGTCACCACAATATAATTTAAAAACCCTCAAATGGTCTGAATCCCACCAAAAATTGTACCTGGACTGCGTAGAGGAGTGGTCCCCACAATATAATAAGAAAACCGGCATCAACTGCTCTTAATTACACCAAAAATTGTACCTGGACTGCGTAGAGTAGTGGTCACCACAATATAATTTAAAAACCCTCAAATGGTTTGAATCCCACCAAAAATTGTACCTGGACTGCGTAGAGGAGTGGTCACCACAATATAATTTAAAAACCCTCAAATGGTCTGAATCCCACCAAAAATTGTACCTGGACTGCGTAGAGGAGTGGTCCCCACAATATAATAAGAAAACCGGCATCAACTGCTCTTAATTACACCAAAAATTGTACCTGGACTGTGTAGAGGAGTGGTCACCACAATATAATAAGAAAACCATCAACTGCTCTTAATTACACCAAAAATTGTACCTGGACTGTGTAGAGGAGTGGTCACCACAATATAATTTAAAAACCCTCAAATGGTCTGAATCCCACCAAAAATTGTACCTGGACTGCGTAGAGGAGTGGTCCCCACAATATAATAAGAAAACCGGCATCAACTGATCTTAATTACACCAAAAATTGTATCTGGACTGCGTAGAGGAGTGGTCCCTACAATATAATAAGAAAACCATTAACTGGTCTTAATTACACCAAAAATTGTATCTGGACTGTGTAGAGGAGTGGTCCCTACAATATAATTAAAAAACCCTCCACGGGTCTGAATTCCCAAAAAAAAGTTTCTTGACTGCGTAGTGGGGTGGCCCCGGTACACAATTTTTTACCGGGGCCACAATATAATTAAAAAACCCTCCACGGGTCTGAATTCTACCAAAAAAGTTTATGGACTGCATAGTGTAGTGTTCCCCACAATATTATTTAAAAATTTTGCAGCAACAGTCAACGTTGTTTAATATCTGATACACCTCTATCTGGACTGCATAGTGGAGTGGCCCCGGTACTAAATTTGGTACCAGGGCCACAATACCTCCTCCAACTTCCAAGTGTAGTGTTTATAACATATAAACACTACAGTAGTTCTAGCACGTCAATACCTCTTGTTTTAAATTATGACAGGGCATTTTACTTTTGGTTTAATTTTTTGAATTTGTTGACATTTTGTTTTACTTTTTGAACATGGCAAACGACTGTTGGACGGTCAATTGTTTTGTGAAAGACTTAGCGGTCTTACGACTTCCCCTCTGGGAAGATGACCGACTAACAGCAGCAGTGGCAGTAGTAGGCGTACCGCTGCAGGATTCCTCGGATGAATCCCGTATTGAAGAGGACTCAGTCTGGCTGCTGACTTGGGCTGCAGGACTGAATCTGATGGAGATCGTGGAGGAAGTTGACGAGGAGGGTGTTGCTGGTGTGTATGCAACTGGACCACGGGATTTAGGTGTCCCTGTACCGATGACGGTCCTAGCTCCAGTTCCTGAACTATCCACTGAACTATGAAGGTTATTCAGGTGACGTATAAGGGAGGATGTCCCTAGGTGGGCAAGATCCTTAACCCTGCTTATTTGAGCTTTACATAAGCTACATATGGCAATACAATTGTTTTCCGGATTGGGATAGAAATAACTCCAGACCAAAGAGGTGCATTTTTTGGTCTTCTAACCCGGCATGACAATGGGCTTTTTAATCCCATGGACATCAGCTGTTTCCCCCACTGCTGCCTCATTTACAATAACCACATCAGCATCATCATCATCAAGTTCCTCCACACCGCCAGCTACATCAATAGCCTCCTCCCGAGCCACCTCTTCCCGTACAGTGATGGGAAGGTCAGGCTTGACAACCCCCAACACCCTTGGACTCGCCTTGGGGATTTGTAATAATGTCTCTTTAGAAGGCAGAGTTGTTTGCTGTATTGTTGCTGACAGCATAACTCTCTTAAATTTTTTGTAGGGGGGGAGGAGGAGGGCTTAGTTCCTTGGGTGAAGCTGAACCACTAGTCATGAACACGGGCCAGGGGCTAAGCCGTTCCTTGCCACTGCGTGTCTTAAATGGCATATTGGCAACTTTACGTTTCTCCGCAGATGATTTTAAGTTTCTCTTTTTGCTACTTTTACTTAACTTGGGCTGTTTTAATTTTACATGCCCTGTACTAGGAGATTGGGCATCGGGCTTGAAAGACGACGTTGATGGCATTTCATCGTCTATGTCATGACTAGTGGCAGCAGCTTCAGCATTAGGGGGAAGTGGGTCTTGATCTTTCCCTACTTTATCCTCCAAATTTTTGGTCTCCATTATATGTAGCACAAGATACTGCAGAATGTGTGAACTTGGTAATATTGCAGTACCAATGGACTTATACTGCAGGATTGGTTTGGCAAATTTTGTTGTAATTAATTATTTTTTTAATTATTTTTTTGTATTTTTTTGAAAATGGGGAATAATGGGGAAATAACTATGCCCTTAGAAGGACAGAGCACAGGACACAGCACCACTGGACTGAACAGGACACAGCACAGGACCCAGCAGCACCACTGAACTCAAAATTGACAGAGCACAGCACACAGCACCACTGGACTGATACTGCAGAACACAGCACAGCACAGCACAGCACAGAACTAAACAGCACAGCACAAGATCTACCAGGACAGAGGACCACCTAACACACCCTCCCTCTACCCTGATCAATGCCCAAGTGAAGATGGCGGCGACTAGCGGGGAATTTATAGGATCCGAGTATCGCGAGATCCGACAGCGGGATTATGACTCCGAGCCTCGGTTTCAGGTTTTCATTTGGCGCCAATACCCGGATCTGTCTCAGATCCGGCTCGGATCGGAAACGTTCGGGTGGGCTCGGATTCATGAAATCCGAGTGCGCTCATCTCTATTTATTATAGGCAGTAGTGGAAGTGTGCTGTCATACCTTGGTATGCCAGTACTCCTACTCCATTGACTGTGAAACTATAAAAGACAGACAGCAAAGGGAGAACTAGAAATTGGTTTGTTAACTTCCTCAGTTGTAACAGGTGTAGGTGGAAAGTCAGGGTTTTGGAAGGAGTGAAGTGAGGGACTTGTGCCGTGTTGTGTGGAAGTGTATCTTTCCTCTGAAGCGTTAGGCAAATACTAGTGCTATTAAAAAGTTAGTATGAGGTAGGGCAGTGCAGAGAACCTTGATGAACAGGCAGTGGAGTTCAGAGGAGAGTGGACTAACAAGGGAAGTAAAGGTTTTTGAGTGGGAGGTTTGCAGAAAGTCAATGTTATATTGTGGGTTAAAACAACAATGCTCAAGATCATAGGAGAACCTCTGAAAATATTTATTCCTCTGTATGCCTAAACTGGTGCTATTTGGACCTTATGTGGTGTGAAATAGCAGGATCCAGGTTATCAAATTTCACACAAAATACAGCATACAATGGGACTTACATCAGTAGATGAAACAGGCGCAATGTATCTGGAAATTTTAAATGTTGCCAAATATCGTACAGGTACTTAGAATTTCAGTAGTCCACATTATTTCCAGTCCCTTTATGGATTGTATAAGACTGAAGAAAAAAAGGCAAATTAAGGTTGTGGTAGTTGTAGTGATGATGATTGTAGAGCAATAGGCAGCTGGTTATTGCTATCCACCAATATCAGTATCTCACTGGGTCTCTGCAGGGGTTACTAGAAGCAGACAGAATTGCCCTTCCAATTCTCTCCATTTTTCCTTCAGCACTCATCTTGCTTCTGCATCCTAGTTGAAGGAATAGTTTCTTACTAGGTTGTCAAATACCTGTGGTAGTAAGTTTTAATAGCAGAAGTAGTGTAACGCTTGTAGTGTTACTCATTGCCCCACCCCCCCAAGAGATTTTGGCACCATGGGGCGGAGCAAAATCAAAAGTGCCGCCTTTAGGTGGAGATGGTCAATTTGTAAGCTGGGACACGAGGAGGGTGGTCTAGGTCCCCAGCGAGGAGGATGTGCACCGGATGCCGTAAGGGCACCAGGGCTATTAGCAGCATAGTGATCCCCACTGTGACTGGATCACTTATGTTTGATATTGTATATATGTTGAGATAGGAAATCGTTATTTCTGAGACCAGGGTGGAAATTAGTTTTTTCTGTTTTAACCTTTCTAAAGCAAATGTTTATTTCTGATGTATATATCTGATACAATGAGCCTTTGCTTACGAAGCATTTTGTGTATTGTGATGTGAGGAAATGGCTTGTTTTGTGGTTTGTACTTTTTCATTGGGAATATGTATTCTGTGACTGTCTGAAGTATTCAAGTCAGTTAGACCTTTTGACTTGCTAGTATGTATCCTGCCTCTGAAATAAGATGTAGGATATCACAGCAAGGTTTTTAAGAATTTCATAGCTAAGTGTAAATATTATTGACTTTGCAATGCATGTAAATCCATGTTTGTGTAAACAGGTTATATCCTGATGCTAAAAATAGTCTGTGTCTAAACTGTATAAAAGGCACTAGCTTGCATTGGAAACTTGTTCTTCTTCTGATTTTCATCTTACCTGATCACTGGTACCTCCAACCAGTGTGAGAGCAAATAAACATCAATTGCTTCAAAGAGCTGCTTGAAAACATCTTCAGTATTGCTGTATTCCTGTGACCTGCAGATTAGACCCTAAATCTAATCCGTTCTCCGGCTGTCTCTAAAGTTTGGACCCAAGCTTTCCGGTACCACCTCTCTGCCTGCTACCCATGCAGCCCTGGTCAGTGTGATAGGCCGGGGGGAGATCCATCCACAGCTTCCGTGATCCAAAGTAAGAGGTCAGGAGTACCAGCCCAGGTACAACAGCAACAAGATATGCTAGCAACGTCAGTTACCCAGAAGAAACCCGGTTCTGGTTGCCGGTAAGGAATTCAGTGGTAGCAGCCTTTGTAAGCCCCTCCTACTGTGGCAAGAAGGCGCATTTGGGATAACAAAAATGAACGGTGGCAAAGTAAGCCCAGCCAGTTCTCAGCAACAACAGACAGGGAGGCATAGGCGGTCCATCCTGCCACACCCACCTCCAGGGGTAACCCAGAATGAGGCACCAATGCAAGTGAGAGCATGGAGAAGCACATGAGAGCTGCACTTGGACAAGCGGGGAGAGTACTCAACAGCAAAGGTCCAAAGAGACTTTGAGAGTCTTTGGAGAAAAAGTTACCTGTAGGTGGTTGCCTGGATAACAGGCATGGATTGGCAGACAGAGATCCTTGGAGTTAGTGAGTGTGTATGGCTGCAAACCATAAGGAATGAGAGATGACCCTGTGTTGAGCCCCCATTGAAAGTGCCCCCATACATGGTAGGGGAGTCACTGTGGCTAGTAGGAGGAGCAGAATTAGGGAAGGAGGCCCCACTGCATGAGATCACCCTTAGAAAGTGTCTCATACCATTAGCAGGGAGGGGGTCATAACAACTAGGCAGCATGGCTGCTCTGGAGGGAAGGAGTCTCCACAGGTGAGGTAAAGACAGAACCCTGTGGTTTGGAAACTGTGACATCAAGAAAGAAACAGTCAGTGGCTACTGGGACATTATATGGGTACACATTAACTGTCCATTGAATTACACAGTAACAGCAGCACAGTTCCAAATTAAAAAAGGTGTTCTGTATTTTGGGATTATACTTGTGAGTGACAGTTTGGTCAGCAGCAGAGGATCTGGAGTAGGACGGTCCCTGCAATGGATGTGTGCACCGTGACAAGGAGAATCTGGATAGTGGGATGTTGTTAATCCTGGTTGGAGTGAATGCAAGAACTTCTGATGTACACTATATGGACAAAAGTATTCGGGACACTTGACCATTACACCAACAGGGACTGTAATGACATTGTATTCAAATACATATACTTTAATATGGAGTCGGTTCCCCCTTTTGCAACAATAACAGCTTCCATTATTCTTGGAAGGCTTTCCACAAGATGTTGGAGTGTTTCTGTGGGGAATTTGTGCCCATTCATTCTATAGAGCATTTATAGAGGGGTCAGACACTGATGTTGGACAAGAAGGCCTGGCTTGCAATCTCCGCTCCAGTTCATCCCAAAGGTGTTTGATGGGGTTGAGGTCAGGGCTCTGTTCGGGCCAGTCAAATTCTTCCACACTGAACTCATCAAACCATGTCTCTGTAGTCCTTGGTTTATGCACTGGGGTAGAGTCATGTTGGAATCAAAAGGGCCTTACCCAAACTGTTGCCACAAAGTTGGAAGCATAGCATTGTCCAAAATGACTTGGAATGCTGAAACATTAAGGGCTAGATTTACTAAGCTGTGGTTTTGAAAAAGTGGGGATGTTACCTATAGCAACCAATCAGATTCTAGCTTTCATTTATTTAGTACCTTCTACAAAATGACAGCTAGAATCTGATTGGTTGCCATAGGCAACATCCCCACTTTTTCAAACCCGGAGGGTTAGTAAATCTAGCCCTAAAGATTGCTCTCACTGAAGATAAGGAGCATCGCCCAAACCCTGAAAAACAGCCCCATACCATTATCCGTCCTCCACCAAACTTCACAGTTGGCATAACGCAGTCAGGCAGGTATCGTTCTCCCGGCATCTGACAAACACAGACTCCATCTGACTGCCAAATAAGAAGCGTAATTCATCGCTCCACAAATCATGTTTCCACTGCTCCACAGTCCAGTGTCAGTGTGCTTTACACCACTCCATCCGACGCTTGCATTGGTCTTGATGGTGTGAGGCTTGCATGCAGCTGTTCGGCCATGGAAACCCATTCCATTAAGCTCCCGCTGTACAGATTTGTGCTTACATTAATGCCAGTGGAAGTTCAGAACTCTTCAGCTATGGAATCAGCAGAGCATTGGTGACTTTTAAGCAGCATGCGCCTTAGCATTTGACCTCACTCTGTGATTTTAGTGAGATACCTTGGGCTGGGTCACTGGGCCACCTGTAATAGGTTGCTGAGTTGAGTCTTGCCCCCCAGGCTAAAATTTGCCTGCCCTCCCCTGTCTGGTACCCAACATTTTTTTGACATTGCACTGCACCACCACTAGTTTTACTCCACTCTATTTGTGTTAAATACCTGAATATTCATGGGACCCCTTGGTTGCGGACCCACTTGAAGCAGAACAGGAGGGCAACAGTGAGTGGGGTTACCACAACGCATAATGGCACCCCTAGTAAGTGATTATGCACTAGACAAGCAAGGGTACCACAGTAGCACAGTGGTTCCCTGTAACTACTATACAACAACATGACAAATAGCACCTAAGGGTAGGAGGATTTATTGAAATCTGAAAATCATACAACCAGCTGTGAATCTCTTAAATTTGTACAAACCCAAAATGTGTTGTATCGCTTTCTTCGTCACTAGCTATGACAGTAATATAGAGTAATTAAAAGAAAGGAAAGATAAAACCATGCAGAGAAATATCAATTGAGGTATGGCCACAATGATGGCTAATGACAGCTGCACAACAAAAACACGGCAAAAAAGTGAGAAATGAGAGGCTTTTAACGTAGGATGGGTGCCATGGTGGAGTTTGATAGAAGTTGTTATATGCAGAAAGGCATTTACTAACTATGGCCTGATGCTGAGTTAGGGGCAAAGCAAAACATAGGAGTAAATTTGCTCCTGGATAAACCATGTTTGCAACTCCGCCTGCCAGTGCAACATGTTTTGCTAAGGTGACAAATGTGCTTCTTTTTTTCTTTTGCTCCTAACTCGGCATCAGGTCCTATTGTCTCCATTCAATCACTGGGTTAAGGTTTGTGGCTAAATTATAGGAAACCATAGAAAACTGTGGAGGGAGATCCAGCGCCAGAATCAGAGGACCAGGTTTCTGTATAGCAAGGACACTTAGGGAATTAGAGTTAAGAGGTCATGAGTAGAGGCTGATTTGAATCTGTCAACTCTGAAAAGCTTTAAGTACAACAATTTACAGCATAGAGTCTGTGTAGAATCTGCTGTGTAAATTGTAAAAGGGGTTGGATAGGGAAAACAAAAAAAATGAAATGGGAAATGTGGCAGTGGCTATAAGGGAAGTGTGACTAGTTTCTATCTTAAAATACGCTATTGTTGAAAAAAGGGGTTAGGAAAAACATACAAATGTCAAATGGAAAATGCCATTAACAAAAGGTTTATCAAGGGTTCTAGAGAAATGTAGCTCATGTTTTAACAAAGCAGGGCTGTGTTTATAGAACATAGAAATGTGCATTCCATTGCCTTTAACTGCAATGTCACTAAGAAATGATTCATAAAACACATATGCTGTACATACATTAAGCGCTCCCCTGGTTTGCACTTCTTTATACGTCCCAACCAATTGTTCTTAATGGTTGATATCTGTTTTAAAAACTGAAAACAAACACAGCTTCTCATAGCACAATACAGTATGTACACAAGAGAGGAAAATAAACACTATGGGGAATCCGTGTCTTGATATGAAGGTACACCACCAGTCATCCGTGTTCTCACTCCTGCTTCACACCCCAATGGATATATGCTTACACGGTTAAAATGGAATACACGCCCCAAACAATTGATGTGTGGAATTCCTCCCTCTGGAGATCTACATCGGACTCGTGTAGTAGTGGAAACATAAGGGCATGTCAAATTCTTCACACCGATTGCCTCATTTCCACGAAAAATCACGTTCATATATACTATATAAAGAGAAAAACAATCTAGTGTTTCACCTTTTATTAAAATCGAGATAAACAGGAATAAAATCGGACCCGTGTCAAATGACAGATGATATGCGAATGAAGCTGGTAAGTAACGATTCCGCTCACCACAGTCTCCTCTAGTCCATCTGAAATCGGGTCTCCGAATAAAGCCAACAACGCGTTTCAACTTCGTTCTAAGTCTTTAACACTGAGGTTCTTAATCTTTAGAGTGATGAAGTTGTCAGGAGATAATCCTATCCTCTGGTTCTTTGTCTTCTTGTTCTTTGTTTGAAGGAGTGGTTCAGGAGTGGCTAATTTTTGGTGTTATGGGTTTGTAAAAATATATTAAATTATATATTAAAATTCTATGTGAAACTCATGTTTACTCATTTAATTGTCACTGATACATAGCTATTGTTAGATATTTAGAGCCTCAGGGCCTGATTCATTAATGCAAGTTAATGCCGAAGCATGCCGTATTATGCGGAAAATCGCACTGCGCATTCCAGAAACTAACCACATGCCAGAGAATGCAGCAACGTCCAATTTATGTTCGCGCGTAAAGGACCCTTACTGCTGCCTATAATTTTAGGGGCGGAACGGGGAGGGAAATGGGCATATGCATGTAGTCAATGAACAGTAAGGATGTGCCAAGCTCAAACACATGCAGCAATGTCTGTCCAAGCTTTGAGCGTCTCTAAGGTACGTGATTACAGTCCGTATCACTTGTACCAGCTACAGGTCTGGTGTAATTGCCTATTACTATGATGATGCCTGTGTATGTATGCTAGAACATGTGTTTGCAATCAGGAACAACTGTAAATATGTATTTTATGTACAGTAGACATGTTAACATTCTAATAAATGTATTTTAAGGAGAGAAAAAAATGGGGGAAAAAAGTATTATTTTTTAATATTTTATCACTATTAACTTTATTATTACCAGGTGACATTAATTGAATTGGGGGTTTTTTCTGTGCATTCTTTTTGTGACTTTAGATTCCACATATGTATTAGACATATCCTGCAGTATTGTCTATTAGAGCAGGGTGGACCTAGACCCGTATTCATTAACAGACGTTTTTTTATATCCACTCCTTGTTGAATACGGATGTGAATACGCCGATGTACGTGCGTTTTTTTTTTTTAAGAAACACACATTACGTTCGTTTTGTGATTGTTAATGAGTCAGTCAGTCTTAATTGACTGGGAGCAGGCACTTTATAAATAATAATATAATAATAGTAATAATAATAACAATAATAAAAACATAGTAGCCCTAGATCAGCAGTACTTCACATCGTTTACAACAATATATACATACATACATATTTAATAACCTACAATATTTGGAATAAACTTGTTTTCTCAATGAAAACTATGGAAAATTACAATATAGTAGTCTAGTAAATTGCCTGTCATTTTCGTCTTGGTTTCCAACTTACATCAAAGATTTCAGATGAGATAACATGTATTCTGTTTCCTTCATCTATACATCAAAATATTGGAATTTTTTTGCATGTAGTGCTGAGAATATTAATGAAAACATTTCATAGCCTGTTTGGGGGGGAACTAATCAATAACTAGACTTTTGTAATCATTGTCTAAACCATTTCCATACTTCTTGTACTGATCATTGATTCTATTCAGATAGCTATCCTGGTGTCCTCTGATGAATATTTTAGTAAACTATTACCCTTCCAGTAATTAGATCCATAGGGGTTCAATTCTGATATGCTGTTAAGTCTGACTGTGCAAAACCATAACAACAGAGCACTCCCAATGGGAAATTCCCCCTATTGGTAACCAATAATTAAATTAAAAGTTGGCAATATGAAGGAAAGAAAATGCACTGTTAGACTTGCAAGGATATGTGTAGAATGTGTAAAACATTCAAAGTCCAGCGTCCTGCAAAAGATAAATCAGATGAATGTTCTATTACTGCACAGAACAAGCCCCCACTGCTGCAAATGGGATGGGGTTGCCAAAAGGATGAACTTTCTTTACAATTTACCATGGTGCAGTGTCCCATCTTGTGCTAAAGTATCACCTACTATTGCATACAAATGATGAGAACCCCATCCCTGCGCCCCAATGGCCCCCTTTGGCTCCACCATTGTAACTGACATGCCCTTAGACACTAAAACCCAGGAGGATCTCACATTATAGAAGAAAATGACCTCCACACATACCATAACAGTGACCCTAGAGGCAGTATACCAGCACAATGCTAGTCCCACACAACATACTAGTGTATAGAGCCTGTTCATGCGACCAGTATACAATACAGGCATTATTCTTTGGTGGCTAGTTTGCAATTTAAACCCAGTGTCTGGTTATTAGTATACAATACAGAGCCCATATCCTGGTATTCAGTGTATAATTCAAAGTCAATTCCCTAGTGTCCTAGTGTAA
>NW_027447788.1:0-24307 GCF_038048845.1 Mixophyes fleayi | reverse complement strand
AATCAGCTATATTAGGAGAGTGAGAATTGTGTTTTAGCATCAATTACACACTAAATATGCTGTCATTGTGTATTTTTAATGGATGTCTTTCAGTTTTAAAGATAGACAGACCGATAGATAGATAGAAAGATAGATAGATAGATAGATAGATAGATAGATAGATAGATAGATAGATAGATAGATAGATAGACAGACAGACAGACTGATTTCAACTGGAAGCAGTGCTTACATATTGCTTAATTTTTGGTGGTTATTAAATAGTATGGGTAGGCAAGAAAAGTGCATATATCTTTTATTAGCATAAACTTACCCAAATGCGCTCTTGCATATTTAAGGCATTCAAAGTAATAATATTTCACAGCATTAATACAGTTATGTACTAGACTGGACAATGGTAAGCAGAGCCAGTACTTATATCAACAATGGCCTTATCTGTGTGAAGTTTGTATGTTCTCCCTGTGTTTGCGTGGGTTTCCTCCGGGTGCTGTGGTTTCCTCCCACACTCCAAAAAACATACTGTTAGGTTAATTGGCTGCTATCAAAATTGACCCTAGTCTCTCCCTCTCTGTCTGTGTGTGAGTGTGTGTCTATATTAGGGAATTTAGACTGTAAGCTCCAATAGGGTAGGGACTGATGTGAATGGGTTCTCTGTACAGCGTTGCGCTATTAGTGACACTATATAAATAAATGATAATGAGGATGATGATGATATGTGTTTACTATGCCTATACACATAGCCAGCTTCCACACTTGATTGGCAGATTAATGCATCATTATTGCTAAGTTTGATAACAGTTGTCTAATACAGTGACACTGGTAGAGAAAACCACTATAGACATTCACATAAGCAGCTCTCATCATCATCATTTATGGCATAAGACTTCTTTAATTATACTAAGTTTTTGAGCAGGTCTGCATTATACTTAATTATATAAGGGAGATGTACTTTTAGTAAAAAGTAGCTCTCCAATTTCAAAAGTACATCAACGTAGTATTAATACTTAGATTTAAAGGTGTTCTGGGATCAATGAAATACATTCCCAGCAGCCATCACCCTTTGCCTCTATCTTATTGCATATTTTGTCCTAATGTGCTTTCATATTTACATGTCACCATGTTTCCATTGGCTAGTACCTTAAAGTCAGATGTCTGTCAAGCAAACTGACCAGTGACAGAATTGCTTTGTGAGGTTTACATCTTTATGACATCAAATGCTTCACATGAAAAATGCAGTTCATTGTCAAAAATCAGCTATATTAGGAGAGTGAGAATTGTGTTTTAGCATCAATTACACACTAAATATGCTGTCATTGTGTATTTTTAATGGATGTCTTTCAGTTTTAAAGATAGACAGACCGATAGATAGATAGAAAGATAGATAGATAGATAGATAGATAGATAGATAGATAGATAGATAGACAGACAGACAGACTGATTTCAACTGGAAGCAGTGCTTACATATTGCTTAATTTTTGGTGGTTATTAAATAGTATGGGTAGGCAAGAAAAGTGCATATATCTTTTATTAGCATAAACTTACCCAAATGCGCTCTTGCATATTTAAGGCATTCAAAGTAATAATATTTCACAGCATTAATACAGTTATGTACTAGACTGGACAATGGTAAGCAGAGCCAGTACTTATATCAACAATGGCCTTATCTGTGTGAAGTTTGTATGTTCTCCCTGTGTTTGCGTGGGTTTCCTCCGGGTGCTGTGGTTTCCTCCCACACTCCAAAAAACATACTGTTAGGTTAATTGGCTGCTATCAAAATTGACCCTAGTCTCTCCCTCTCTGTCTGTGTGTGAGTGTGTGTCTATATTAGGGAATTTAGACTGTAAGCTCCAATAGGGTAGGGACTGATGTGAATGGGTTCTCTGTACAGCGCTGCGCTATTAGTGACACTATATAAATAAATGATAATGAGGATGATGATGATATGTGTTTACTATGCCTATACACATAGCCAGCTTCCACACTTGATTGGCAGATTAATGCATCATTATTGCTAAGTTTGATAACAGTTGTCTAATACAGTGACACTGGTAGAGAAAACCACTATAGACATTCACATAAGCAGCTCTCATCATCATCATTTATGGCATAAGACTTCTTTAATTATACTAAGTTTTTGAGCAGGTCTGCATTATACTTAATTATATAAGGGAGATGTACTTTTAGTAAAAAGTAGCTCTCCAATTTCAAAAGTACATCAACGTAGTATTAATACTTAGATTTAAAGGTGTTCTGGGATCAATGAAATACATTCCCAGCAGCCATCACCCTTTGCCTCTATCTTATTGCATATTTTGTCCTAATGTGCTTTCATATTTACATGTCACCATGTTTCCATTGGCTAGTACCTTAAAGTCAGATGTCTGTCAAGCAAACTGACCAGTGACAGAATTGCTTTGTGAGGTTTACATCTTTATGACATCAAATGCTTCACATGAAAAATGCAGTTCATTGTCAAAAATCAGCTATATTAGGAGAGTGAGAATTGTGTTTTAGCATCAATTACACACTAAATATGCTGTCATTGTGTATTTTTAATGGATGTCTTTCAGTTTTAAAGATAGACAGACCGATAGATAGATAGAAAGATAGATAGATAGATAGATAGATAGATAGATAGATAGATAGATAGATAGATAGATAGATAGATAGACAGACAGACAGACTGATTTCAACTGGAAGCAGTGCTTACATATTGCTTAATTTTTGGTGGTTATTAAATAGTATGGGTAGGCAAGAAAAGTGCATATATCTTTTATTAGCATAAACTTACCCAAATGCGCTCTTGCATATTTAAGGCATTCAAAGTAATAATATTTCACAGCATTAATACAGTTATGTACTAGACTGGACAATGGTAAGCAGAGCCAGTACTTATATCAACAATGGCCTTATCTGTGTGAAGTTTGTATGTTCTCCCTGTGTTTGCGTGGGTTTCCTCCGGGTGCTGTGGTTTCCTCCCACACTCCAAAAAACATACTGTTAGGTTAATTGGCTGCTATCAAAATTGACCCTAGTCTCTCCCTCTCTGTCTGTGTGTGAGTGTGTGTCTATATTAGGGAATTTAGACTGTAAGCTCCAATAGGGTAGGGACTGATGTGAATGGGTTCTCTGTACAGCGCTGCGCTATTAGTGACACTATATAAATAAATGATAATGAGGATGATGATGATATGTGTTTACTATGCCTATACACATAGCCAGCTTCCACACTTGATTGGCAGATTAATGCATCATTATTGCTAAGTTTGATAACAGTTGTCTAATACAGTGACACTGGTAGAGAAAACCACTATAGACATTCACATAAGCAGCTCTCATCATCATCATTTATGGCATAAGACTTCTTTAATTATACTAAGTTTTTGAGCAGGTCTGCATTATACTTAATTATATAAGGGAGATGTACTTTTAGTAAAAAGTAGCTCTCCAATTTCAAAAGTACATCAACGTAGTATTAATACTTAGATTTAAAGGTGTTCTGGGATCAATGAAATACATTCCCAGCAGCCATCACCCTTTGCCTCTATCTTATTGCATATTTTGTCCTAATGTGCTTTCATATTTACATGTCACCATGTTTCCATTGGCTAGTACCTTAAAGTCAGATGTCTGTCAAGCAAACTGACCAGTGACAGAATTGCTTTGTGAGGTTTACATCTTTATGACATCAAATGCTTCACATGAAAAATGCAGTTCATTGTCAAAAATCAGCTATATTAGGAGAGTGAGAATTGTGTTTTAGCATCAATTACACACTAAATATGCTGTCATTGTGTATTTTTAATGGATGTCTTTCAGTTTTAAAGATAGACAGACCGATAGATAGATAGAAAGATAGATAGATAGATAGATAGATAGATAGATAGATAGATAGATAGATAGATAGATAGATAGATAGACAGACAGACAGACTGATTTCAACTGGAAGCAGTGCTTACATATTGCTTAATTTTTGGTGGTTATTAAATAGTATGGGTAGGCAAGAAAAGTGCATATATCTTTTATTAGCATAAACTTACCCAAATGCGCTCTTGCATATTTAAGGCATTCAAAGTAATAATATTTCACAGCATTAATACAGTTATGTACTAGACTGGACAATGGTAAGCAGAGCCAGTACTTATATCAACAATGGCCTTATCTGTGTGAAGTTTGTATGTTCTCCCTGTGTTTGCGTGGGTTTCCTCCGGGTGCTGTGGTTTCCTCCCACACTCCAAAAAACATACTGTTAGGTTAATTGGCTGCTATCAAAATTGACCCTAGTCTCTCCCTCTCTGTCTGTGTGTGAGTGTGTGTCTATATTAGGGAATTTAGACTGTAAGCTCCAATAGGGTAGGGACTGATGTGAATGGGTTCTCTGTACAGCGCTGCGCTATTAGTGACACTATATAAATAAATGATAATGAGGATGATGATGATATGTGTTTACTATGCCTATACACATAGCCAGCTTCCACACTTGATTGGCAGATTAATGCATCATTATTGCTAAGTTTGATAACAGTTGTCTAATACAGTGACACTGGTAGAGAAAACCACTATAGACATTCACATAAGCAGCTCTCATCATCATCATTTATGGCATAAGACTTCTTTAATTATACTAAGTTTTTGAGCAGGTCTGCATTATACTTAATTATATAAGGGAGATGTACTTTTAGTAAAAAGTAGCTCTCCAATTTCAAAAGTACATCAACGTAGTATTAATACTTAGATTTAAAGGTGTTCTGGGATCAATGAAATACATTCCCAGCAGCCATCACCCTTTGCCTCTATCTTATTGCATATTTTGTCCTAATGTGCTTTCATATTTACATGTCACCATGTTTCCATTGGCTAGTACCTTAAAGTCAGATGTCTGTCAAGCAAACTGACCAGTGACAGAATTGCTTTGTGAGGTTTACATCTTTATGACATCAAATGCTTCACATGAAAAATGCAGTTCATTGTCAAAAATCAGCTATATTAGGAGAGTGAGAATTGTGTTTTAGCATCAATTACACACTAAATATGCTGTCATTGTGTATTTTTAATGGATGTCTTTCAGTTTTAAAGATAGACAGACCGATAGATAGATAGAAAGATAGATAGATAGATAGATAGATAGATAGATAGATAGATAGATAGATAGATAGATAGATAGATAGATAGACAGACAGACAGACTGATTTCAACTGGAAGCAGTGCTTACATATTGCTTAATTTTTGGTGGTTATTAAATAGTATGGGTAGGCAAGAAAAGTGCATATATCTTTTATTAGCATAAACTTACCCAAATGCGCTCTTGCATATTTAAGGCATTCAAAGTAATAATATTTCACAGCATTAATACAGTTATGTACTAGACTGGACAATGGTAAGCAGAGCCAGTACTTATATCAACAATGGCCTTATCTGTGTGAAGTTTGTATGTTCTCCCTGTGTTTGCGTGGGTTTCCTCCGGGTGCTGTGGTTTCCTCCCACACTCCAAAAAACATACTGTTAGGTTAATTGGCTGCTATCAAAATTGACCCTAGTCTCTCCCTCTCTGTCTGTGTGTGAGTGTGTGTCTATATTAGGGAATTTAGACTGTAAGCTCCAATAGGGTAGGGACTGATGTGAATGGGTTCTCTGTACAGCGCTGCGCTATTAGTGACACTATATAAATAAATGATAATGAGGATGATGATGATATGTGTTTACTATGCCTATACACATAGCCAGCTTCCACACTTGATTGGCAGATTAATGCATCATTATTGCTAAGTTTGATAACAGTTGTCTAATACAGTGACACTGGTAGAGAAAACCACTATAGACATTCACATAAGCAGCTCTCATCATCATCATTTATGGCATAAGACTTCTTTAATTATACTAAGTTTTTGAGCAGGTCTGCATTATACTTAATTATATAAGGGAGATGTACTTTTAGTAAAAAGTAGCTCTCCAATTTCAAAAGTACATCAACGTAGTATTAATACTTAGATTTAAAGGTGTTCTGGGATCAATGAAATACATTCCCAGCAGCCATCACCCTTTGCCTCTATCTTATTGCATATTTTGTCCTAATGTGCTTTCATATTTACATGTCACCATGTTTCCATTGGCTAGTACCTTAAAGTCAGATGTCTGTCAAGCAAACTGACCAGTGACAGAATTGCTTTGTGAGGTTTACATCTTTATGACATCAAATGCTTCACATGAAAAATGCAGTTCATTGTCAAAAATCAGCTATATTAGGAGAGTGAGAATTGTGTTTTAGCATCAATTACACACTAAATATGCTGTCATTGTGTATTTTTAATGGATGTCTTTCAGTTTTAAAGATAGACAGACCGATAGATAGATAGAAAGATAGATAGATAGATAGATAGATAGATAGATAGATAGATAGATAGATAGATAGATAGACAGACAGACAGACTGATTTCAACTGGAAGCAGTGCTTACATATTGCTTAATTTTTGGTGGTTATTAAATAGTATGGGTAGGCAAGAAAAGTGCATATATCTTTTATTAGCATAAACTTACCCAAATGCGCTCTTGCATATTTAAGGCATTCAAAGTAATAATATTTCACAGCATTAATACAGTTATGTACTAGACTGGACAATGGTAAGCAGAGCCAGTACTTATATCAACAATGGCCTTATCTGTGTGAAGTTTGTATGTTCTCCCTGTGTTTGCGTGGGTTTCCTCCGGGTGCTGTGGTTTCCTCCCACACTCCAAAAAACATACTGTTAGGTTAATTGGCTGCTATCAAAATTGACCCTAGTCTCTCCCTCTCTGTCTGTGTGTGAGTGTGTGTCTATATTAGGGAATTTAGACTGTAAGCTCCAATAGGGTAGGGACTGATGTGAATGGGTTCTCTGTACAGCGTTGCGCTATTAGTGACACTATATAAATAAATGATAATGAGGATGATGATGATATGTGTTTACTATGCCTATACACATAGCCAGCTTCCACACTTGATTGGCAGATTAATGCATCATTATTGCTAAGTTTGATAACAGTTGTCTAATACAGTGACACTGGTAGAGAAAACCACTATAGACATTCACATAAGCAGCTCTCATCATCATCATTTATGGCATAAGACTTCTTTAATTATACTAAGTTTTTGAGCAGGTCTGCATTATACTTAATTATATAAGGGAGATGTACTTTTAGTAAAAAGTAGCTCTCCAATTTCAAAAGTACATCAACGTAGTATTAATACTTAGATTTAAAGGTGTTCTGGGATCAATGAAATACATTCCCAGCAGCCATCACCCTTTGCCTCTATCTTATTGCATATTTTGTCCTAATGTGCTTTCATATTTACATGTCACCATGTTTCCATTGGCTAGTACCTTAAAGTCAGATGTCTGTCAAGCAAACTGACCAGTGACAGAATTGCTTTGTGAGGTTTACATCTTTATGACATCAAATGCTTCACATGAAAAATGCAGTTCATTGTCAAAAATCAGCTATATTAGGAGAGTGAGAATTGTGTTTTAGCATCAATTACACACTAAATATGCTGTCATTGTGTATTTTTAATGGATGTCTTTCAGTTTTAAAGATAGACAGACCGATAGATAGATAGAAAGATAGATAGATAGATAGATAGATAGATAGATAGATAGATAGATAGATAGATAGATAGATAGACAGACAGACAGACTGATTTCAACTGGAAGCAGTGCTTACATATTGCTTAATTTTTGGTGGTTATTAAATAGTATGGGTAGGCAAGAAAAGTGCATATATCTTTTATTAGCATAAACTTACCCAAATGCGCTCTTGCATATTTAAGGCATTCAAAGTAATAATATTTCACAGCATTAATACAGTTATGTACTAGACTGGACAATGGTAAGCAGAGCCAGTACTTATATCAACAATGGCCTTATCTGTGTGAAGTTTGTATGTTCTCCCTGTGTTTGCGTGGGTTTCCTCCGGGTGCTGTGGTTTCCTCCCACACTCCAAAAAACATACTGTTAGGTTAATTGGCTGCTATCAAAATTGACCCTAGTCTCTCCCTCTCTGTTTGTGTGTGAGTGTGTGTCTATATTAGGGAATTTAGACTGTAAGCTCCAATAGGGTAGGGACTGATGTGAATGGGTTCTCTGTACAGCGCTGCGCTATTAGTGACACTATATAAATAAATGATAATGAGGATGATGATGATATGTGTTTACTATGCCTATACACATAGCCAGCTTCCACACTTGATTGGCAGATTAATGCATCATTATTGCTAAGTTTGATAACAGTTGTCTAATACAGTGACACTGGTAGAGAAAACCACTATAGACATTCACATAAGCAGCTCTCATCATCATCATTTATGGCATAAGACTTCTTTAATTATACTAAGTTTTTGAGCAGGTCTGCATTATACTTAATTATATAAGGGAGATGTACTTTTAGTAAAAAGTAGCTCTCCAATTTCAAAAGTACATCAACGTAGTATTAATACTTAGATTTAAAGGTGTTCTGGGATCAATGAAATACATTCCCAGCAGCCATCACCCTTTGCCTCTATCTTATTGCATATTTTGTCCTAATGTGCTTTCATATTTACATGTCACCATGTTTCCATTGGCTAGTACCTTAAAGTCAGATGTCTGTCAAGCAAACTGACCAGTGACAGAATTGCTTTGTGAGGTTTACATCTTTATGACATCAAATGCTTCACATGAAAAATGCAGTTCATTGTCAAAAATCAGCTATATTAGGAGAGTGAGAATTGTGTTTTAGCATCAATTACACACTAAATATGCTGTCATTGTGTATTTTTAATGGATGTCTTTCAGTTTTAAAGATAGACAGACCGATAGATAGATAGAAAGATAGATAGATAGATAGATAGATAGATAGATAGATAGATAGATAGATAGACAGACAGACAGACTGATTTCAACTGGAAGCAGTGCTTACATATTGCTTAATTTTTGGTGGTTATTAAATAGTATGGGTAGGCAAGAAAAGTGCATATATCTTTTATTAGCATAAACTTACCCAAATGCGCTCTTGCATATTTAAGGCATTCAAAGTAATAATATTTCACAGCATTAATACAGTTATGTACTAGACTGGACAATGGTAAGCAGAGCCAGTACTTATATCAACAATGGCCTTATCTGTGTGAAGTTTGTATGTTCTCCCTGTGTTTGCGTGGGTTTCCTCCGGGTGCTGTGGTTTCCTCCCACACTCCAAAAAACATACTGTTAGGTTAATTGGCTGCTATCAAAATTGACCCTAGTCTCTCCCTCTCTGTCTGTGTGTGAGTGTGTGTCTATATTAGGGAATTTAGACTGTAAGCTCCAATAGGGTAGGGACTGATGTGAATGGGTTCTCTGTACAGCGCTGCGCTATTAGTGACACTATATAAATAAATGATAATGAGGATGATGATGATATGTGTTTACTATGCCTATACACATAGCCAGCTTCCACACTTGATTGGCAGATTAATGCATCATTATTGCTAAGTTTGATAACAGTTGTCTAATACAGTGACACTGGTAGAGAAAACCACTATAGACATTCACATAAGCAGCTCTCATCATCATCATTTATGGCATAAGACTTCTTTAATTATACTAAGTTTTTGAGCAGGTCTGCATTATACTTAATTATATAAGGGAGATGTACTTTTAGTAAAAAGTAGCTCTCCAATTTCAAAAGTACATCAACGTAGTATTAATACTTAGATTTAAAGGTGTTCTGGGATCAATGAAATACATTCCCAGCAGCCATCACCCTTTGCCTCTATCTTATTGCATATTTTGTCCTAATGTGCTTTCATATTTACATGTCACCATGTTTCCATTGGCTAGTACCTTAAAGTCAGATGTCTGTCAAGCAAACTGACCAGTGACAGAATTGCTTTGTGAGGTTTACATCTTTATGACATCAAATGCTTCACATGAAAAATGCAGTTCATTGTCAAAAATCAGCTATATTAGGAGAGTGAGAATTGTGTTTTAGCATCAATTACACACTAAATATGCTGTCATTGTGTATTTTTAATGGATGTCTTTCAGTTTTAAAGATAGACAGACCGATAGATAGATAGAAAGATAGATAGATAGATAGATAGATAGATAGATAGATAGATAGATAGACAGACAGACAGACTGATTTCAACTGGAAGCAGTGCTTACATATTGCTTAATTTTTGGTGGTTATTAAATAGTATGGGTAGGCAAGAAAAGTGCATATATCTTTTATTAGCATAAACTTACCCAAATGCGCTCTTGCATATTTAAGGCATTCAAAGTAATAATATTTCACAGCATTAATACAGTTATGTACTAGACTGGACAATGGTAAGCAGAGCCAGTACTTATATCAACAATGGCCTTATCTGTGTGAAGTTTGTATGTTCTCCCTGTGTTTGCGTGGGTTTCCTCCGGGTGCTGTGGTTTCCTCCCACACTCCAAAAAACATACTGTTAGGTTAATTGGCTGCTATCAAAATTGACCCTAGTCTCTCCCTCTCTGTCTGTGTGTGAGTGTGTGTCTATATTAGGGAATTTAGACTGTAAGCTCCAATAGGGTAGGGACTGATGTGAATGGGTTCTCTGTACAGCGCTGCGCTATTAGTGACACTATATAAATAAATGATAATGAGGATGATGATGATATGTGTTTACTATGCCTATACACATAGCCAGCTTCCACACTTGATTGGCAGATTAATGCATCATTATTGCTAAGTTTGATAACAGTTGTCTAATACAGTGACACTGGTAGAGAAAACCACTATAGACATTCACATAAGCAGCTCTCATCATCATCATTTATGGCATAAGACTTCTTTAATTATACTAAGTTTTTGAGCAGGTCTGCATTATACTTAATTATATAAGGGAGATGTACTTTTAGTAAAAAGTAGCTCTCCAATTTCAAAAGTACATCAACGTAGTATTAATACTTAGATTTAAAGGTGTTCTGGGATCAATGAAATACATTCCCAGCAGCCATCACCCTTTGCCTCTATCTTATTGCATATTTTGTCCTAATGTGCTTTCATATTTACATGTCACCATGTTTCCATTGGCTAGTACCTTAAAGTCAGATGTCTGTCAAGCAAACTGACCAGTGACAGAATTGCTTTGTGAGGTTTACATCTTTATGACATCAAATGCTTCACATGAAAAATGCAGTTCATTGTCAAAAATCAGCTATATTAGGAGAGTGAGAATTGTGTTTTAGCATCAATTACACACTAAATATGCTGTCATTGTGTATTTTTAATGGATGTCTTTCAGTTTTAAAGATAGACAGACCGATAGATAGATAGAAAGATAGATAGATAGATAGATAGATAGATAGATAGATAGATAGATAGATAGATAGATAGATAGACAGACAGACAGACTGATTTCAACTGGAAGCAGTGCTTACATATTGCTTAATTTTTGGTGGTTATTAAATAGTATGGGTAGGCAAGAAAAGTGCATATATCTTTTATTAGCATAAACTTACCCAAATGCGCTCTTGCATATTTAAGGCATTCAAAGTAATAATATTTCACAGCATTAATACAGTTATGTACTAGACTGGACAATGGTAAGCAGAGCCAGTACTTATATCAACAATGGCCTTATCTGTGTGAAGTTTGTATGTTCTCCCTGTGTTTGCGTGGGTTTCCTCCGGGTGCTGTGGTTTCCTCCCACACTCCAAAAAACATACTGTTAGGTTAATTGGCTGCTATCAAAATTGACCCTAGTCTCTCCCTCTCTGTTTGTGTGTGAGTGTGTGTCTATATTAGGGAATTTAGACTGTAAGCTCCAATAGGGTAGGGACTGATGTGAATGGGTTCTCTGTACAGCGCTGCGCTATTAGTGACACTATATAAATAAATGATAATGAGGATGATGATGATATGTGTTTACTATGCCTATACACATAGCCAGCTTCCACACTTGATTGGCAGATTAATGCATCATTATTGCTAAGTTTGATAACAGTTGTCTAATACAGTGACACTGGTAGAGAAAACCACTATAGACATTCACATAAGCAGCTCTCATCATCATCATTTATGGCATAAGACTTCTTTAATTATACTAAGTTTTTGAGCAGGTCTGCATTATACTTAATTATATAAGGGAGATGTACTTTTAGTAAAAAGTAGCTCTCCAATTTCAAAAGTACATCAACGTAGTATTAATACTTAGATTTAAAGGTGTTCTGGGATCAATGAAATACATTCCCAGCAGCCATCACCCTTTGCCTCTATCTTATTGCATATTTTGTCCTAATGTGCTTTCATATTTACATGTCACCATGTTTCCATTGGCTAGTACCTTAAAGTCAGATGTCTGTCAAGCAAACTGACCAGTGACAGAATTGCTTTGTGAGGTTTACATCTTTATGACATCAAATGCTTCACATGAAAAATGCAGTTCATTGTCAAAAATCAGCTATATTAGGAGAGTGAGAATTGTGTTTTAGCATCAATTACACACTAAATATGCTGTCATTGTGTATTTTTAATGGATGTCTTTCAGTTTTAAAGATAGACAGACCGATAGATAGATAGAAAGATAGATAGATAGATAGATAGATAGATAGATAGATAGATAGATAGATAGACAGACAGACAGACTGATTTCAACTGGAAGCAGTGCTTACATATTGCTTAATTTTTGGTGGTTATTAAATAGTATGGGTAGGCAAGAAAAGTGCATATATCTTTTATTAGCATAAACTTACCCAAATGCGCTCTTGCATATTTAAGGCATTCAAAGTAATAATATTTCACAGCATTAATACAGTTATGTACTAGACTGGACAATGGTAAGCAGAGCCAGTACTTATATCAACAATGGCCTTATCTGTGTGAAGTTTGTATGTTCTCCCTGTGTTTGCGTGGGTTTCCTCCGGGTGCTGTGGTTTCCTCCCACACTCCAAAAAACATACTGTTAGGTTAATTGGCTGCTATCAAAATTGACCCTAGTCTCTCCCTCTCTGTCTGTGTGTGAGTGTGTGTCTATATTAGGGAATTTAGACTGTAAGCTCCAATAGGGTAGGGACTGATGTGAATGGGTTCTCTGTACAGCGCTGCGCTATTAGTGACACTATATAAATAAATGATAATGAGGATGATGATGATATGTGTTTACTATGCCTATACACATAGCCAGCTTCCACACTTGATTGGCAGATTAATGCATCATTATTGCTAAGTTTGATAACAGTTGTCTAATACAGTGACACTGGTAGAGAAAACCACTATAGACATTCACATAAGCAGCTCTCATCATCATCATTTATGGCATAAGACTTCTTTAATTATACTAAGTTTTTGAGCAGGTCTGCATTATACTTAATTATATAAGGGAGATGTACTTTTAGTAAAAAGTAGCTCTCCAATTTCAAAAGTACATCAACGTAGTATTAATACTTAGATTTAAAGGTGTTCTGGGATCAATGAAATACATTCCCAGCAGCCATCACCCTTTGCCTCTATCTTATTGCATATTTTGTCCTAATGTGCTTTCATATTTACATGTCACCATGTTTCCATTGGCTAGTACCTTAAAGTCAGATGTCTGTCAAGCAAACTGACCAGTGACAGAATTGCTTTGTGAGGTTTACATCTTTATGACATCAAATGCTTCACATGAAAAATGCAGTTCATTGTCAAAAATCAGCTATATTAGGAGAGTGAGAATTGTGTTTTAGCATCAATTACACACTAAATATGCTGTCATTGTGTATTTTTAATGGATGTCTTTCAGTTTTAAAGATAGACAGACCGATAGATAGATAGAAAGATAGATAGATAGATAGATAGATAGATAGATAGATAGATAGATAGATAGATAGACAGACAGACAGACTGATTTCAACTGGAAGCAGTGCTTACATATTGCTTAATTTTTGGTGGTTATTAAATAGTATGGGTAGGCAAGAAAAGTGCATATATCTTTTATTAGCATAAACTTACCCAAATGCGCTCTTGCATATTTAAGGCATTCAAAGTAATAATATTTCACAGCATTAATACAGTTATGTACTAGACTGGACAATGGTAAGCAGAGCCAGTACTTATATCAACAATGGCCTTATCTGTGTGAAGTTTGTATGTTCTCCCTGTGTTTGCGTGGGTTTCCTCCGGGTGCTGTGGTTTCCTCCCACACTCCAAAAAACATACTGTTAGGTTAATTGGCTGCTATCAAAATTGACCCTAGTCTCTCCCTCTCTGTCTGTGTGTGAGTGTGTGTCTATATTAGGGAATTTAGACTGTAAGCTCCAATAGGGTAGGGACTGATGTGAATGGGTTCTCTGTACAGCGCTGCGCTATTAGTGACACTATATAAATAAATGATAATGAGGATGATGATGATATGTGTTTACTATGCCTATACACATAGCCAGCTTCCACACTTGATTGGCAGATTAATGCATCATTATTGCTAAGTTTGATAACAGTTGTCTAATACAGTGACACTGGTAGAGAAAACCACTATAGACATTCACATAAGCAGCTCTCATCATCATCATTTATGGCATAAGACTTCTTTAATTATACTAAGTTTTTGAGCAGGTCTGCATTATACTTAATTATATAAGGGAGATGTACTTTTAGTAAAAAGTAGCTCTCCAATTTCAAAAGTACATCAACGTAGTATTAATACTTAGATTTAAAGGTGTTCTGGGATCAATGAAATACATTCCCAGCAGCCATCACCCTTTGCCTCTATCTTATTGCATATTTTGTCCTAATGTGCTTTCATATTTACATGTCACCATGTTTCCATTGGCTAGTACCTTAAAGTCAGATGTCTGTCAAGCAAACTGACCAGTGACAGAATTGCTTTGTGAGGTTTACATCTTTATGACATCAAATGCTTCACATGAAAAATGCAGTTCATTGTCAAAAATCAGCTATATTAGGAGAGTGAGAATTGTGTTTTAGCATCAATTACACACTAAATATGCTGTCATTGTGTATTTTTAATGGATGTCTTTCAGTTTTAAAGATAGACAGACCGATAGATAGATAGAAAGATAGATAGATAGATAGATAGATAGATAGATAGATAGATAGATAGATAGATAGACAGACAGACAGACTGATTTCAACTGGAAGCAGTGCTTACATATTGCTTAATTTTTGGTGGTTATTAAATAGTATGGGTAGGCAAGAAAAGTGCATATATCTTTTATTAGCATAAACTTACCCAAATGCGCTCTTGCATATTTAAGGCATTCAAAGTAATAATATTTCACAGCATTAATACAGTTATGTACTAGACTGGACAATGGTAAGCAGAGCCAGTACTTATATCAACAATGGCCTTATCTGTGTGAAGTTTGTATGTTCTCCCTGTGTTTGCGTGGGTTTCCTCCGGGTGCTGTGGTTTCCTCCCACACTCCAAAAAACATACTGTTAGGTTAATTGGCTGCTATCAAAATTGACCCTAGTCTCTCCCTCTCTGTCTGTGTGTGAGTGTGTGTCTATATTAGGGAATTTAGACTGTAAGCTCCAATAGGGTAGGGACTGATGTGAATGGGTTCTCTGTACAGCGCTGCGCTATTAGTGACACTATATAAATAAATGATAATGAGGATGATGATGATATGTGTTTACTATGCCTATACACATAGCCAGCTTCCACACTTGATTGGCAGATTAATGCATCATTATTGCTAAGTTTGATAACAGTTGTCTAATACAGTGACACTGGTAGAGAAAACCACTATAGACATTCACATAAGCAGCTCTCATCATCATCATTTATGGCATAAGACTTCTTTAATTATACTAAGTTTTTGAGCAGGTCTGCATTATACTTAATTATATAAGGGAGATGTACTTTTAGTAAAAAGTAGCTCTCCAATTTCAAAAGTACATCAACGTAGTATTAATACTTAGATTTAAAGGTGTTCTGGGATCAATGAAATACATTCCCAGCAGCCATCACCCTTTGCCTCTATCTTATTGCATATTTTGTCCTAATGTGCTTTCATATTTACATGTCACCATGTTTCCATTGGCTAGTACCTTAAAGTCAGATGTCTGTCAAGCAAACTGACCAGTGACAGAATTGCTTTGTGAGGTTTACATCTTTATGACATCAAATGCTTCACATGAAAAATGCAGTTCATTGTCAAAAATCAGCTATATTAGGAGAGTGAGAATTGTGTTTTAGCATCAATTACACACTAAATATGCTGTCATTGTGTATTTTTAATGGATGTCTTTCAGTTTTAAAGATAGACAGACTGATAGATAGATAGAAAGATAGATAGATAGATAGATAGATAGATAGATAGATAGATAGATAGATAGATAGATAGACAGACAGACAGACTGATTTCAACTGGAAGCAGTGCTTACATATTGCTTAATTTTTGGTGGTTATTAAATAGTATGGGTAGGCAAGAAAAGTGCATATATCTTTTATTAGCATAAACTTACCCAAATGCGCTCTTGCATATTTAAGGCATTCAAAGTAATAATATTTCACAGCATTAATACAGTTATGTACTAGACTGGACAATGGTAAGCAGAGCCAGTACTTATATCAACAATGGCCTTATCTGTGTGAAGTTTGTATGTTCTCCCTGTGTTTGCGTGGGTTTCCTCCGGGTGCTGTGGTTTCCTCCCACACTCCAAAAAACATACTGTTAGGTTAATTGGCTGCTATCAAAATTGACCCTAGTCTCTCCCTCTCTGTCTGTGTGTGAGTGTGTGTCTATATTAGGGAATTTAGACTGTAAGCTCCAATAGGGTAGGGACTGATGTGAATGGGTTCTCTGTACAGCGCTGCGCTATTAGTGACACTATATAAATAAATGATAATGAGGATGATGATGATATGTGTTTACTATGCCTATACACATAGCCAGCTTCCACACTTGATTGGCAGATTAATGCATCATTATTGCTAAGTTTGATAACAGTTGTCTAATACAGTGACACTGGTAGAGAAAACCACTATAGACATTCACATAAGCAGCTCTCATCATCATCATTTATGGCATAAGACTTCTTTAATTATACTAAGTTTTTGAGCAGGTCTGCATTATACTTAATTATATAAGGGAGATGTACTTTTAGTAAAAAGTAGCTCTCCAATTTCAAAAGTACATCAACGTAGTATTAATACTTAGATTTAAAGGTGTTCTGGGATCAATGAAATACATTCCCAGCAGCCATCACCCTTTGCCTCTATCTTATTGCATATTTTGTCCTAATGTGCTTTCATATTTACATGTCACCATGTTTCCATTGGCTAGTACCTTAAAGTCAGATGTCTGTCAAGCAAACTGACCAGTGACAGAATTGCTTTGTGAGGTTTACATCTTTATGACATCAAATGCTTCACATGAAAAATGCAGTTCATTGTCAAAAATCAGCTATATTAGGAGAGTGAGAATTGTGTTTTAGCATCAATTACACACTAAATATGCTGTCATTGTGTATTTTTAATGGATGTCTTTCAGTTTTAAAGATAGACAGACCGATAGATAGATAGAAAGATAGATAGATAGATAGATAGATAGATAGATAGATAGATAGATAGATAGATAGACAGACAGACAGACTGATTTCAACTGGAAGCAGTGCTTACATATTGCTTAATTTTTGGTGGTTATTAAATAGTATGGGTAGGCAAGAAAAGTGCATATATCTTTTATTAGCATAAACTTACCCAAATGCGCTCTTGCATATTTAAGGCATTCAAAGTAATAATATTTCACAGCATTAATACAGTCATGTACTAGACTGGACAATGGTAAGCAGAGCCAGTACTTATATCAACAATGGCCTTATCTGTGTGAAGTTTGTATGTTCTCCCTGTGTTTGCGTGGGTTTCCTCCGGGTGCTGTGGTTTCCTCCCACACTCCAAAAAACATACTGTTAGGTTAATTGGCTGCTATCAAAATTGACCCTAGTCTCTCCCTCTCTGTCTGTGTGTGAGTGTGTGTCTATATTAGGGAATTTAGACTGTAAGCTCCAATAGGGTAGGGACTGATGTGAATGGGTTCTCTGTACAGCGCTGCGCTATTAGTGACACTATATAAATAAATGATAATGAGGATGATGATGATATGTGTTTACTATGCCTATACACATAGCCAGCTTCCACACTTGATTGGCAGATTAATGCATCATTATTGCTAAGTTTGATAACAGTTGTCTAATACAGTGACACTGGTAGAGAAAACCACTATAGACATTCACATAAGCAGCTCTCATCATCATCATTTATGGCATAAGACTTCTTTAATTATACTAAGTTTTTGAGCAGGTCTGCATTATACTTAATTATATAAGGGAGATGTACTTTTAGTAAAAAGTAGCTCTCCAATTTCAAAAGTACATCAACGTAGTATTAATACTTAGATTTAAAGGTGTTCTGGGATCAATGAAATACATTCCCAGCAGCCATCACCCTTTGCCTCTATCTTATTGCATATTTTGTCCTAATGTGCTTTCATATTTACATGTCACCATGTTTCCATTGGCTAGTACCTTAAAGTCAGATGTCTGTCAAGCAAACTGACCAGTGACAGAATTGCTTTGTGAGGTTTACATCTTTATGACATCAAATGCTTCACATGAAAAATGCAGTTCATTGTCAAAAATCAGCTATATTAGGAGAGTGAGAATTGTGTTTTAGCATCAATTACACACTAAATATGCTGTCATTGTGTATTTTTAATGGATGTCTTTCAGTTTTAAAGATAGACAGACTGATAGATAGATAGAAAGATAGATAGATAGATAGATAGATAGATAGATAGATAGATAGATAGATAGATAGATAGATAGACAGACAGACAGACTGATTTCAACTGGAAGCAGTGCTTACATATTGCTTAATTTTTGGTGGTTATTAAATAGTATGGGTAGGCAAGAAAAGTGCATATATCTTTTATTAGCATAAACTTACCCAAATGCGCTCTTGCATATTTAAGGCATTCAAAGTAATAATATTTCACAGCATTAATACAGTTATGTACTAGACTGGACAATGGTAAGCAGAGCCAGTACTTATATCAACAATGGCCTTATCTGTGTGAAGTTTGTATGTTCTCCCTGTGTTTGCGTGGGTTTCCTCCGGGTGCTGTGGTTTCCTCCCACACTCCAAAAAACATACTGTTAGGTTAATTGGCTGCTATCAAAATTGACCCTAGTCTCTCCCTCTCTGTCTGTGTGTGAGTGTGTGTCTATATTAGGGAATTTAGACTGTAAGCTCCAATAGGGTAGGGACTGATGTGAATGGGTTCTCTGTACAGCGCTGCGCTATTAGTGACACTATATAAATAAATGATAATGAGGATGATGATGATATGTGTTTACTATGCCTATACACATAGCCAGCTTCCACACTTGATTGGCAGATTAATGCATCATTATTGCTAAGTTTGATAACAGTTGTCTAATACAGTGACACTGGTAGAGAAAACCACTATAGACATTCACATAAGCAGCTCTCATCATCATCATTTATGGCATAAGACTTCTTTAATTATACTAAGTTTTTGAGCAGGTCTGCATTATACTTAATTATATAAGGGAGATGTACTTTTAGTAAAAAGTAGCTCTCCAATTTCAAAAGTACATCAACGTAGTATTAATACTTAGATTTAAAGGTGTTCTGGGATCAATGAAATACATTCCCAGCAGCCATCACCCTTTGCCTCTATCTTATTGCATATTTTGTCCTAATGTGCTTTCATATTTACATGTCACCATGTTTCCATTGGCTAGTACCTTAAAGTCAGATGTCTGTCAAGCAAACTGACCAGTGACAGAATTGCTTTGTGAGGTTTACATCTTTATGACATCAAATGCTTCACATGAAAAATGCAGTTCATTGTCAAAAATCAGCTATATTAGGAGAGTGAGAATTGTGTTTTAGCATCAATTACACACTAAATATGCTGTCATTGTGTATTTTTAATGGATGTCTTTCAGTTTTAAAGATAGACAGACCGATAGATAGATAGAAAGATAGATAGATAGATAGATAGATAGATAGATAGATAGATAGATAGATAGATAGACAGACAGACAGACTGATTTCAACTGGAAGCAGTGCTTACATATTGCTTAATTTTTGGTGGTTATTAAATAGTATGGGTAGGCAAGAAAAGTGCATATATCTTTTATTAGCATAAACTTACCCAAATGCGCTCTTGCATATTTAAGGCATTCAAAGTAATAATATTTCACAGCATTAATACAGTCATGTACTAGACTGGACAATGGTAAGCAGAGCCAGTACTTATATCAACAATGGCCTTATCTGTGTGAAGTTTGTATGTTCTCCCTGTGTTTGCGTGGGTTTCCTCCGGGTGCTGTGGTTTCCTCCCACACTCCAAAAAACATACTGTTAGGTTAATTGGCTGCTATCAAAATTGACCCTAGTCTCTCCCTCTCTGTTTGTGTGTGAGTGTGTGTCTATATTAGGGAATTTAGACTGTAAGCTCCAATAGGGTAGGGACTGATGTGAATGGGTTCTCTGTACAGCGCTGCGCTATTAGTGACACTATATAAATAAATGATAATGAGGATGATGATGATATGTGTTTACTATGCCTATACACATAGCCAGCTTCCACACTTGATTGGCAGATTAATGCATCATTATTGCTAAGTTTGATAACAGTTGTCTAATACAGTGACACTGGTAGAGAAAACCACTATAGACATTCACATAAGCAGCTCTCATCATCATCATTTATGGCATAAGACTTCTTTAATTATACTAAGTTTTTGAGCAGGTCTGCATTATACTTAATTATATAAGGGAGATGTACTTTTAGTAAAAAGTAGCTCTCCAATTTCAAAAGTACATCAACGTAGTATTAATACTTAGATTTAAAGGTGTTCTGGGATCAATGAAATACATTCCCAGCAGCCATCACCCTTTGCCTCTATCTTATTGCATATTTTGTCCTAATGTGCTTTCATATTTACATGTCACCATGTTTCCATTGGCTAGTACCTTAAAGTCAGATGTCTGTCAAGCAAACTGACCAGTGACAGAATTGCTTTGTGAGGTTTACATCTTTATGACATCAAATGCTTCACATGAAAAATGCAGTTCATTGTCAAAAATCAGCTATATTAGGAGAGTGAGAATTGTGTTTTAGCATCAATTACACACTAAATATGCTGTCATTGTGTATTTTTAATGGATGTCTTTCAGTTTTAAAGATAGACAGACCGATAGATAGATAGAAAGATAGATAGATAGATAGATAGATAGATAGATAGATAGATAGATAGATAGATAGATAGACAGACAGACAGACTGATTTCAACTGGAAGCAGTGCTTACATATTGCTTAATTTTTGGTGGTTATTAAATAGTATGGGTAGGCAAGAAAAGTGCATATATCTTTTATTAGCATAAACTTACCCAAATGCGCTCTTGCATATTTAAGGCATTCAAAGTAATAATATTTCACAGCATTAATACAGTTATGTACTAGACTGGACAATGGTAAGCAGAGCCAGTACTTATATCAACAATGGCCTTATCTGTGTGAAGTTTGTATGTTCTCCCTGTGTTTGCGTGGGTTTCCTCCGGGTGCTGTGGTTTCCTCCCACACTCCAAAAAACATACTGTTAGGTTAATTGGCTGCTATCAAAATTGACCCTAGTCTCTCCCTCTCTGTCTGTGTGTGAGTGTGTGTCTATATTAGGGAATTTAGACTGTAAGCTCCAATAGGGTAGGGACTGATGTGAATGGGTTCTCTGTACAGCGCTGCGCTATTAGTGACACTATATAAATAAATGATAATGAGGATGATGATGATATGTGTTTACTATGCCTATACACATAGCCAGCTTCCACACTTGATTGGCAGATTAATGCATCATTATTGCTAAGTTTGATAACAGTTGTCTAATACAGTGACACTGGTAGAGAAAACCACTATAGACATTCACATAAGCAGCTCTCATCATCATCATTTATGGCATAAGACTTCTTTAATTATACTAAGTTTTTGAGCAGGTCTGCATTATACTTAATTATATAAGGGAGATGTACTTTTAGTAAAAAGTAGCTCTCCAATTTCAAAAGTACATCAACGTAGTATTAATACTTAGATTTAAAGGTGTTCTGGGATCAATGAAATACATTCCCAGCAGCCATCACCCTTTGCCTCTATCTTATTGCATATTTTGTCCTAATGTGCTTTCATATTTACATGTCACCATGTTTCCATTGGCTAGTACCTTAAAGTCAGATGTCTGTCAAGCAAACTGACCAGTGACAGAATTGCTTTGTGAGGTTTACATCTTTATGACATCAAATGCTTCACATGAAAAATGCAGTTCATTGTCAAAAATCAGCTATATTAGGAGAGTGAGAATTGTGTTTTAGCATCAATTACACACTAAATATGCTGTCATTGTGTATTTTTAATGGATGTCTTTCAGTTTTAAAGATAGACAGACCGATAGATAGATAGAAAGATAGATAGATAGATAGATAGATAGATAGATAGATAGATAGATAGACAGACAGACAGACTGATTTCAACTGGAAGCAGTGCTTACATATTGCTTAATTTTTGGTGGTTATTAAATAGTATGGGTAGGCAAGAAAAGTGCATATATCTTTTATTAGCATAAACTTACCCAAATGCGCTCTTGCATATTTAAGGCATTCAAAGTAATAATATTTCACAGCATTAATACAGTTATGTACTAGACTGGACAATGGTAAGCAGAGCCAGTACTTATATCAACAATGGCCTTATCTGTGTGAAGTTTGTATGTTCTCCCTGTGTTTGCGTGGGTTTCCTCCGGGTGCTGTGGTTTCCTCCCACACTCCAAAAAACATACTGTTAGGTTAATTGGCTGCTATCAAAATTGACCCTAGTCTCTCCCTCTCTGTCTGTGTGTGAGTGTGTGTCTATATTAGGGAATTTAGACTGTAAGCTCCAATAGGGTAGGGACTGATGTGAATGGGTTCTCTGTACAGCGCTGCGCTATTAGTGACACTATATAAATAAATGATAATGAGGATGATGATGATATGTGTTTACTATGCCTATACACATAGCCAGCTTCCACACTTGATTGGCAGATTAATGCATCATTATTGCTAAGTTTGATAACAGTTGTCTAATACAGTGACACTGGTAGAGAAAACCACTATAGACATTCACATAAGCAGCTCTCATCATCATCATTTATGGCATAAGACTTCTTTAATTATACTAAGTTTTTGAGCAGGTCTGCATTATACTTAATTATATAAGGGAGATGTACTTTTAGTAAAAAGTAGCTCTCCAATTTCAAAAGTACATCAACGTAGTATTAATACTTAGATTTAAAGGTGTTCTGGGATCAATGAAATACATTCCCAGCAGCCATCACCCTTTGCCTCTATCTTATTGCATATTTTGTCCTAATGTGCTTTCATATTTACATGTCACCATGTTTCCATTGGCTAGTACCTTAAAGTCAGATGTCTGTCAAGCAAACTGACCAGTGACAGAATTGCTTTGTGAGGTTTACATCTTTATGACATCAAATGCTTCACATGAAAAATGCAGTTCATTGTCAAAAATCAGCTATATTAGGAGAGTGAGAATTGTGTTTTAGCATCAATTACACACTAAATATGCTGTCATTGTGTATTTTTAATGGATGTCTTTCAGTTTTAAAGATAGACAGACCGATAGATAGATAGAAAGATAGATAGATAGATAGATAGATAGATAGATAGATAGATAGATAGATAGATAGACAGACAGACAGACTGATTTCAACTGGAAGCAGTGCTTACATATTGCTTAATTTTTGGTGGTTATTAAATAGTATGGGTAGGCAAGAAAAGTGCATATATCTTTTATTAGCATAAACTTACCCAAATGCGCTCTTGCATATTTAAGGCATTCAAAGTAATAATATTTCACAGCATTAATACAGTTATGTACTAGACTGGACAATGGTAAGCAGAGCCAGTACTTATATCAACAATGGCCTTATCTGTGTGAAGTTTGTATGTTCTCCCTGTGTTTGCGTGGGTTTCCTCCGGGTGCTGTGGTTTCCTCCCACACTCCAAAAAACATACTGTTAGGTTAATTGGCTGCTATCAAAATTGACCCTAGTCTCTCCCTCTCTGTCTGTGTGTGAGTGTGTGTCTATATTAGGGAATTTAGACTGTAAGCTCCAATAGGGTAGGGACTGATGTGAATGGGTTCTCTGTACAGCGCTGCGCTATTAGTGACACTATATAAATAAATGATAATGAGGATGATGATGATATGTGTTTACTATGCCTATACACATAGCCAGCTTCCACACTTGATTGGCA
>NW_027447787.1:10000-24330 GCF_038048845.1 Mixophyes fleayi | reverse complement strand
TGGTGTTTGATGCCCTTTGATTAATCTTCTAAGGAGTCTCTTCAGTAAATGTGGACATTTTTTGGTGTTCAAAAAATGCTGCATTAAATTTTGTCCATTATAATTATTCTTGATCTGAAATATTAAACATGTCATCTGTGAGAACAGGAGCCTGCTATCTTCATTTTTTACAACAGTGTTTTCTGGAGGCAAAATCATGAGACTTACAGAGGTGAACCAAGCTAGATCATACTGTGAGTTAATATATTCCCCACTGCTTTAGATATGGCTGACTAGAGCGCCAATGCTTTTCATGATGCAGTTAATGTGCAGTACAGACATCATCTTTTCTATTATAAAACATAACACATAATTTGTGCAGATATTAATATCCCCTTAACTCTGCTTATGTATTATTATTGTCAGTATGAAAACTGTTTAGTAATAACCACTGTAGCAGTATTGCATGATAAAAAACTAAAACAATATGGGCTTCCACAGTGATTATGTACACCAGCCATGTGGGTATTGTTACATTTGTTTATGTTTGTCACTATTTGCGCTTGACAGGTTGATATTGAGTTTTAAAGAAGTGCATGTTGAGATGATAATGTAGCAAGTAAATTATCATACCATTATTGTACTTGTCACTAGATTAAATGGGTAATACGCCATTCTCCTTATTTTGTTTTGTAAGCCATAAAAATGTCTATGTTTTATATAGGAAAAAAAATTGTCTGATGGCTACACATATATTTCTGTCATGTAGACATTTCAGAATTACATGACTTAATAAGTAACTTTGAAAGTCTGACAGTCTTGATAAGAGCACATCCTGCAATGAAGCTTCATTCACATCTTAAAGCAATCTTTGTACCCTTCAGACATCGCAGAGAAAACTGAGAAACAAGTGAACCTGACAGATGTTTTTTTTCTCTCTTATTCCCAGCCTGCATTAATCAAGATACTGAATTAAATAGTCTCAAACTGAGATGAATTAGTCTGCATGCTACTATGTTCCCTACTGTCTTCTTCCCAGTGGGGTGCTCCCCTTCACCCAGTGCCACCTGTGCTTCTATCATCTGTGTTGCTAATGCTGTCCAGCAGCTCATGTGTTCTTGTCATATCAGATTGCCACAGCATGGGGGCAAGGATGGTCATCACAACGAAGACCCCTTTATGTGTTTACTATTTCCAGCCACTAAATCCTGCCATACATTGCTGTGTACATATGGGAATATACTAGACCTCATATTTTTGCCCATGACAGAACAAAAGAAAAATGTATTTGTGAGAATAAAATATGATTTATATAAAGTGTCCGGAAGTAAATAAAAATACAGCTGGGGTTAATTTAATGACCTGGATTATGGTTTCTGACTTTAGAAAATATCTATCAACAATAAAAGTTGTTCCAACATGAAGAAGAGCTTTGTAAGATTTATGTGTGCATATACTGTGATGTGAGGAACTCATTTTGTATTGCACTTGATTAAACACATATGTAACATTTCTATGAAATTATTAAATTGATCATATATACTGGATAATTATCATACAGCTGTCAACATTTGTGGATACTGCTGCCCATAGTGTTTAGAATTACAATCCAATGTCAACAACCTTTAGTAAACTATTGTTTACTGCTGGCTTATGCTATTGGCTGAGTCATGAGATTGGGTTTTACCTCTTTAGTTATAGGATAGCAACATGTCTGGATTGAGAGCAGTATACTCAGTGGGTCATTGTACTTACACAGAAACAAATATCTACAAGAATTAGAAAAGCAATTGGAGGAGCTGTAAACGTACCAACTACTACCCAGCGACCCCACAAAAGCATACAACGGTGAGCTAATAAAACTCCTCAATAGAGCTTTGGAAAAAGGTATGCTCACCAAGAAAGAACACCAATTTCTATATATTCAGAACCCAAGGCTCCCAGTCATATATTGTGTACCCAAAATTCACAAGTCGCTCACCGATCCACCTGGTAGACCCATAGTATCGGCCATTCAATCCCTTACCACCCATCTTTCCAGCTACATTGATACATTCCTCCAACCTGTGGTCACAAAACAGAAAAGGACACTGGCCATGTACTACGAATATTGAAACAGACCCAATGGCAGGCAGGTTATACACTCATGACATGCGATGTCAGCTCACTTTACACTATCATCAATCACGCAGCAGGTTGTGAGCATGTGAGACAGATCCTCACCTCAGAAACTGACATTCCTACTGAACATCATGGAGAGTATAGAATTCATATTACACCACAACTACTTTTGTTTAATGGCAATCACTATCAACAGGATCGCAGGACTGCAATGGGCGCGAAATTCACGGCCAGTTACGGGAACCTGTTCATGGCCCAATGGAAAAATAACACTATCTGGCACGATAATCCATACATCCCGTTTATCCTGGGCTGGTTCGGGTACATAAATGATGTGTTGTATCTATGGACCGGGACCAGAAAAGTACTTCTAGAATTCCTTAATTTCATCAATACCAACAACCTCAATCTCAAGTTCACTGCCCAAATTAGTGAAGAAAGGGTCAAATTTTTAGACCTTGACATTTTCACCATAGACAACCAAATTCAAATCAAAACACATCTTAAGCAGGTGGACTGCAAATCCTTCATCCCGGCCTCCAGTAACCATTTAAGGAGATGACTTGATAACATTCCCAAGGGTCTATTTACCCGGGTTGGGCACAACTGCACCAACCAGGGTAACAGGCCATAACCCTAAGGATAGGTTTATAGAAAGGGACTATGACAAGGAAGTGGTAGAGAAGGCATATGGGGAAGTCATGTGGACAGATAGATAGATGCTTCTAGAACCCAAAAGAAAGGAAGAAAATCAGGAACAACTCGAGACTGCCTTTATTACACAATATAGCCTGAGTCACAGGGAGATAAAGAAAATCATCCAGAAACATTGGAGTATACTTCCGATGGATGACTCGTTGAGAGGAATCCTGCCCAAAACCGCAAAATCATCTACAGAAAATCTAACTCCCTAAATCCCAAACTAGTTAAATGTTGCATTCCCACTAAGAATACTAAAAATCAGAGACCTGGCTCAAAGAAAATAGGGAAGGTTTTACTTTTGCACCAGATGCCAGGCCTGCAAACTTACTAAAGAGAGTGGAACAAAACCAGTAACCACCTATCACTCCAACATCACAGGAGAGTCCTATAAGATCAGAGGGAAGATAACATGTGACACCACTGGTGTTGTCTACCTACTAAAATGCCCATCTGGGCACCAGTATGTGGGCCGCACCATCCATAATTACATGTGAGGATCGCAGAACATTTGCGGAACATCGAAAACCTTTTGGAGACTCACAGTGTCTGACCACTTTGCAAAATTTCATGAACATAACCCATCCACTCTTACATTCCTAGGAATTTGCCAAGTCCACCAGCCCTGGAGAGGGGGAGATTTTGTTACAAAGATCTCAAAAGAAGAGGCCAGGTGGATTTATACTCTTAAAACACTGACCACTGGAGGCCTTAATGTGGACTAAGACCTTGGCTTTTTTATGAACATTTAATATTAGACATCCTGTAAAAATTCAAATGCAATCAAAATCAATCAGGCAATCTATGACACAAGGCTCAGTACCAACATATTAACACCTAACTGTGAAGCACTAACCTCCCTCTTAATATATCATGGATACATTTTACCCCATGACACAGCAGATTATTCATCTCTCTGTATACATCAATTAAGAACCCTTCAAACTAACTGCATTGTATATGAATTGCCAGCTTTTAATAATTACCTCAATGAATATAACTATTGGTTGTCTCAAAAGTTAAAGACTTTCTGCTATTTTAGTATGTGAACGAACAAGTATTTTGTTCAACTAACAACCTTGTTCAAATACTATAACTAGTAATTAGCTGTGTAAACTGAGTCTTCTTAGAACCCAACAGACTCTGCAGGCCACTGATCAGCAATGGACTACTTACACCTGGAACCAGTAACTAGCCTACATAAACACTGGCAAGGACAAGCAGTCAGTTTATTTGCACATATCCCTGAGGAAGCCCATACTCTTTTGAGGTGCGAAACCGGTTGGATTAACGTTATATTTTTCAACTTTCAACACCAACTTTGGCAGTATTCCACATTCAACACCAGGAGCTGCCACAATCATTCAAACATTGGCCACATACACGCACGCTGCAACCACAACACGGCTTCATCACCAGCCGGCAAACACTGAGGTCAGACTGCGCATGTGCAGCCTTGGAAACTAGACTTCCCCGACAGGACTCACCAGCGAGTAGCACCACCCGCATTCGGGGAGGGAAGCAGTGCCCGGACTATAGGAGAGGAACGTCACTACTCTACAAGCAACATCTTTTCACAAACGTTAGTTATTGGGAATATTTCCCACAACAACATCTGGACAAGTTTGACTTCAACAGTCTATGTATGGAACTATCCATTATTGAACCATTCTGAAATTATTTTCACATACTTTGCATCATCCACTGGACGGACCGACTTTTGCATAGATATAAATTGCATATCTGCACTTATGTGACCATTTTGACTTGAACTGCTTTTATTCACTACTTGCAGCCCACATCCTGCGGTATTACCAGCATCTCAATACATTGTTGCTTATGTATGTCATAATTCTATGTTATTCTGGCCAGAATTTTTATTTATGATGTCACAGTGATACCTATCACATTAAAGTTTATTTATCTGTAACATACCTGCCATTATACATCTTCATGCACCCTATGTTAGTTGTACTTCAACTGTTTGGCGGAACTTTGGAGCACATCCTTATAATGTTCTGTTTACTGAATTTGATTAAAACATACTTTATTGCACTGTACAAACTTTTACTCCATAAATATTAAAATATAAAGCAAGAGACCAAGGAGTGCATGGTAAGATTGGTATCTAACCTGCAGGTTAGAAGAAATTTTGTTGTGCAGCTAGTCAAAACTATTTAGCAGAGGACTATAGTACATATCTCTCAAAACAACTTTCATCAACAACCTCATAGGTGATAGAAACCAGGAGATGGCCTATATTTTCAATGAGATGGGTTTCCGTGTGGAATTTATATAGTACTGTGCATATCTACTAATTTAATAAAAATATTCAAACACACAAAATACATGTAATAATTGCAGTCCCAATATCCTCTCATAAATAATGTAAAACATAAATGAGACTATACCGAGCAATATTTTAGAAGAAAAAAATAAACATTTAAATAAAGAAGGGGTTATCTAAAGTGGAAATAACATGAATTTTGAAGTGACTTTCTCCCTGTTTCTACAATGCATATTTCCACTCAGTCCTGCAATCCCGTTAAACTAGGCGCCAACTGACTTTCCAGGGATATTTCCTAAAAATGGAATGTGGGTGTGCACTTAGTAAGTCATGTAGCGAGGGACACATTTCTGGTGAGACAGTGCATCTAGGCAGGTTGTATATGTCACTGCCTCAGCAACCCTTGCAGCACTACAATCCCTAGATTGTCATGTATACTAAATGTGATAATAGTGTAACTTTGGCCATTTTAAAATCTCCTTTACAATAAATGTTAACATCTAAATCCTAGAAGGTAAAAATAACCTGTAAAAATTACATCCAACATGCAGAAAAACAGGAATTTTATTGTGCATTTTGTCAAAACTGAAAAACAGGATAATTTTTAGGGACAAAAACTTCCATGGCCAAATTGTTTAAACCTGTCCCTGGAATCTAGGCCTGTCTTCACACCAAAGGTCTATAGAATGGGGGGGGGGGGTGGGTTGAAGTGGTAGATATGTATTTATGGTGATGGGAAATAAAAGATCATTTTTGGAGAGTTTCCTTGTCTTTTAATTGTTTATCAAATTACCCCTTTCAAGAAAATCTGGTGGTAGTTTATAAATAAAATGTAATAATTGTTTTCAATTCTCAAGGTATTCCAGCCTAGAGAAATGAAATCCCCACCAGGCATTTATAACATACTGCTGTGATTCATACACCATTGCAATTCATTATACCACATAATATTTATATGACATTATTGAATGTTTATATTGTGTCCTTTCTCCCTCATTCTGTCCTAAATTGACCGGACAAACAATTTCATAATATTCTAAAAATCATAATATGAACACAATGCATATTAAAGAATTCTTACAAATTGTAAATATTATTTGTAGTGCTCAAAAGTGATCCTATCACTATAGCGATGTCAACTTATACATACTGGACCTGATTCATTAAGGAGAGCAAAGCAAGAAAAAGAGTACATTTTCTCCTGGACAAAACCATGTTAAAATGCAAGGGGTGCAAATTAGTTTATTACTTTGCACATACGTTAAATACTGGTTGTTTTTCATGTAACACACAATTACATGATAGCTTTATTTTTACATTGAAATTTAAAGTTGATCTAGGACATGCCCTACACCAACTATAAGTGTCTCCAATCACATTTTAAATTTAATTCCCCCAATGCAACATGGTTTTGCCAAGGTGCAAAGTTACTCCTTTATTTTACTTTCCTTTCCTTAATGAATCAAGCCCATTGTGTCTGAATGTTATTGAGAGGAAGCTCAGTAGCAGAACACTATTGCTGAGTGACTACAACATTTGAGAAAAGTCAGTAGCTTCCTATAGTTTGTTTTTGGATTAAGTGCCCACAGAGTTCATGTACTTTCCAGTGTTTTCCAAATTGTGATGGGAAAATTTTAATTGTGTTGAAGAAAGCAAAACAGGTCATAAAGGAGCATGAAATGTTCTATTTGGCAACTGTTCCAAACAAATATCCCTTTTGTCCCATCAGCTGTTTTAATTACTGTAGAAGTTCTCTAAAAATACTTTCTACCTCAGTAGGGATCTTGTTATTTGCAATTACTGTAAACAAGTATTATTTTTCCTTTCTGTTCTGGTGGCCCACAATAAGCACAGTATTATCACAGATGCAAAGGTAACTTTCGATCATATTAACAACAAATGCAAATAGCTTGTTAAAAAAACAAACACTGACATAAAAGAACTTTGCTGAGTTCTCTTTTAGATCATAATTTCAAAATAGCCAAAGAAGATGAAACATAGTTTCAACAAGTATACATTTAAAAAAGAAAACATACAGTTTACACATTGCATATTTGGCATTTTTGAAGGATTATTTTTACTGTAGTCACTAACTGCACAAATATTTAATCATATGAGGTAAGCCTTATTTATATGTTTGGTTTATATCATGGGTCACATTGAGAAATTGTACCAATTTAAAAGGGCTGCAATAAAACATAACTTTACTGCAGGAAGTTAGGCCATACTGGTTAAAACATACCTCAGTTAGGCCATGTTACCAGCATTAATAAAATGTCCACTGTATGCACTGTCAGAGGGGGTGTGGCCATTTCATGTAAGGGGTGTGTTCACATTACATAGGGAACAAGCCATGTCCCTTCCCTTTAACAGATTTGGCCTCCCTCACCTCTGTAATACATTTCCTGCCCCTATCCTTCCATTTCACCACTGCAGTAATACATTTCCACTCTCCTGCATCTCCTGTAACACATTTCTCCCTGCCCTGAAGTAACACTCCCACCTCATATCTGTAGTAACACATATCTCCTTCCTCCCTCCTACAGTAACACATTTTTGCCCATCCCTTCTCTGTAAAACATCAACATTCACCTCTGTAGTAACTCATCCCCCCTTCACCTCTGTAGTAAAAATCCACTCCCCATTCTCTCTCTTGTTACATAACCACTACCACCAACACCCTGAGCAACACATTTCTTCTCCAAACCCCTCCACACTCTAACATTTCTCTACACATTACATATCTGTGATCCCAGGCAGTAAAATTCATCTCACCCTTGAACCTAAGCTCCCTCAGACTGATCTCACTGATGGGCACAGTGAGATCAGTCTGAGACCAGGTACAATGAGACCAGGTACAATGCAAGAAAGGACAGAAATACTACTGTACAATTTCTATCCAGACACCTTAAGTCCCCATGTGTCTGTCCTGTTTCCTGTGGGCCACAGAAATGGCCTTACAGGCCACATGTGTCTGGTAGTCTGCTAAAGGTGCAACAGCGGGTTAAATGCGGTAAGACTATGACAGCTATCTCACTGTTTATGTGGTCATTATGTAGTTGTGTTCTAAGGGATCCGGTCTTTCAGACATATATATAGTTTTGACCAAATTGGAAATAGTTCTGGTTGCTCAATGCTTGGGTCAAGCAATAGACACTTATAACAGTGGTCAGATGCGAACTCACTTTGCCACTAGTAGTTGGTGCTCTCCATCCTAAGGCACATGGTCTACTGAGTACAATGGTTTTCACCAGGGACTGAAGCAAGGAACTGGGCTTTGCTGGCAGATGCCATAGATCTACCCCTTATAGCCAATTTCTTAATAAGACTATGCGAATGCACAATCATTTCATGACAGAAGGCCCTATTTATTAAAGGGTGTAAAGCCCAATACATCAAGGAGTCCCTGGCAGTGATAGCAATGCTATCGCCTGTGGTAGCTCCTGCCAACATTGAGGTTTGCCAGGCACTCACCTGCCCAAAACTTCCCTTTGCAAAGTATGGGAAACCTATTTAACAAGGATTGCAATCTTTCTATTATCTACATCTTCAGATGGTGATAGCAGAAGAACATCAAGGAATAAACGCTTTATTGTATAAATAAAACATATTTCAATTGGTATTTCTTTCAAACTATATATTGTTTTGTATTTTTATCTATTTTTACTATTTTTTGATCAGTAATTGGAACTGAAAGTCTGGAAGCGGTAAGTTAACTCTTACCACTCTGGCCCAGTGTCTATGATGCAGCAGAGGATCATTCAGGTGCCTTGGTGAAATGTTACTGATAAATTAAGGGGGTAGATGGGTTTCTTATGTGAAATAAACAGTGATAGAAAATCAGCTTTATTGCCATTTATTGATAAATAGGCAAGAGAGTTAGAAAATTTTAGTCAGGGTTACAAGCAAGCAAGGTTAGTGAATAGGCAAAGCTGATCAGTAACAGGTAACTAGACATTAAAGAAACAATTGCCCAGTGGACTTAAAGGTAAAGTTAGTGACATTGGGAAATGAAAACATCATTGGTAGCCACAAAATGCATCTAGATAGGAGCATCTATAAAAGTGGCTAGATAAGGCTCGGTTACACCTTAGGAGATGGGTGAACTGGTGCCATTGTACCATATATTTAATAAGACCCATAAAGCTTGGCAATTGCAAGAAATAGCCATGTAAAAGCACCATTAAGATAATGGTGAAGAGCAGGATTTTTACCAGGTGGATTTCATATTTTGCTTTGACCAAAAGATTCAAATTCTAAGTCTGCAATATTACAAATTTTACATGCATATTCAATAACAAGAATTATGTTATGTCCTGCTTTGGGGAAATCTACAAACCACTCTTCCCTACATGTAATACTTGCATAACAAATGTGATTTGGCCCTCACAATTTGAGGATCACATACAACTCTGTGGAGACGGACTAATTTTGTAGATATTTAAATAATTACAATTATGAAATACTCTAAACTGTTCAGACAGTTATATTTTTTATAGATCTGAGCAAATTTTTTTAAAAAAATGGCTGATGGAATTTGCACTTTATTCTGCATTTTTCTTCATTAAAATTTAGTCCTACGTGTTCTGTACGTAATTTCACCTATCATTGCCCCAGATTAATTTACAGGCTGTACATTAGACAAAATGTAACTTTACAAATAGAGTGCGGAATGACCACTCCACCGAATGGCGAAGCAAACTGAAACTATGGGCAGCACAGTGGCTAAGTGGTTAGCACTTCTGCCTCACAGCACTGGGGTCATGAGCTCAATTCCCGACCATGGCCTTATCTGTGTGGAGTTTGTATGTTCTTCCCATGTTTGCATGGGTTTCCTCTGGGTGCTCCGGTTTCCTCCCACACTCCAAAAACATACTGGTAGGTTAATTGGCTGCTATCAAAATTGACCCTAGTCTGTCTGTCTGAGTGTGTGTGTTAGGAAATTTAGACTGTAAGCTCCAATGGGGCAGGGACTGATGTGAGTGAGTTCTCTGTACAGCGCTGCGGAATCAGTGGCGCTATATAAATAAATGGTGATGATGATGATGAACTCAAAAAATGTATCGCTGGAACTTTGTATCTCAATGAAATTGCCTGTTTCACCTCAAAATTCTGTTTGTACAGGCAACTTTGCTTTTCTGTAGTATTTTTCTGTTATTTTGTCTTAAATAATTCTTTCTGCTGTGCACTGATATAAAATAGAAGTAACTTATCATCACATTTAAGCAAGTACAGTGAAAACATTGTCACAAGCCTACTTTTGCACAAATGCATCTGTTTTATAGGCAAGTGCATGGATTTGCGAGCCACGATTTCAGCATCAGCTGCTGAAAAATTATACACCTTCTAATGAGAGAAGCTGGGTGGATTGGGAGTGTCCCTTGATAAATCCCATCTATACACCGAGATGCAAACAACAGATTTCAATTGTTGTTGAATGAGATTATGTAAATGAGAAAAAGTGTTGTAGAATGCACATTTTGAGGGGGGTTGCTCTGTTGTCTGGGTGAGCATAACATTTTCTCCTCACAAAATAATTAGCTTTTTCCACGTGGTGGAGAGGGCTTCATTTTATACACTTGCACTTTTGCTTTGCATTTTTAGGTGAATATCAGCAAATGCAATGAAAGAACAAACAAGCCCCAGTCCCCCTCTGGCACAGGTCCACCCAGATCAGGTCCCAGTGGGCAGGGAGGTGGGGGGGTCAGTGTGGTAGTTGATGGCTGGCCCCTGCTCTGGGACCAGCCACCTTTCTTCATTTTGGCACGGATCTAATGATCCGTACCTCCCTCCCCTTATGTGTAGCCTCCTCCTATCCCTGTAAGAGACAGGTGTCACACGGGACATGCACCACATGGCAGGTGCCATTCCATCTGTGCAGAGCTGCAAAAGAGGCAGACAGAGGAGTCTGCCTCTGCAACACAGCACAGATGGAACAAGGTAGGCGGGAAGAGTGTGTGTGTGGGGGGGGGGGGGTGGTAATGTAATGTGTGAGGGAAGGGATGGTGTGGTTTTAATATAATGTGTGAGAAAAGGAAGGGATTGTCTCAATATATTGTGTGATGAAAGTTAGTGGGGGGGTCTTAATATAATGTGGGTTAAAAGTATGGTATTAATTTAATGGTGGAGTGTAGATGGGGCTAATTATTTTATTTGTGGGCCTATGGTGGGGTTATTTAATTTATTTGTGGGACAATTTAATTTAATAGTGGGGCCTATCAATTTAAGTGATGGGACCGTTGATTTAATGCTGAAGTGGTTTGGGAGCAATTAATTGAATGTGGGGCTGTTTGAGGAGAATGAGGTTTACTAAATGTGAATATTAATTATTTAATGGGAGTGATGGTTGTGGGAATAAGGTATATTTATTAAACATAAATGCTATTAATTTATTGCCAGGGTGGGAGGTAGGCTATTAATTTAATAGTGGACTGTGGGTCTGAGCCAATTATTTAGTGGTGGGTGTTATTAATTTACTTGTGGGGTGATGGTGGTGCTATTTAATTTAATAGTGGGGCCTATCAATTAAAGGTGAGGTGACTGGAACTTTAATTTAATGCTGGGATGGTTTGGGGCTATTAATTGAATGTGGGGCTGAGTTTTGGGAGGCGGGTTATTTATTAAATGTAAATATAAATTATTTAATGCTGGGGGTGGTAGTAGGTAATGGTTATATTTGTTAAGCATAAATGCTATTCATTTATTGCTGGGACTGTTTAGAGGGAGGGAAATAGGTCTATTTTTTAAATGTGTATGCAATTAATTTAATGGTAGGGCTAATTGGAGGGAAATAGATCTATTTATCAAATGTGAATACTATTATTTTAATGTCGGGGCAGGAAGGAGGCTTAATTATTTAACTTGGGTACTAATGATTTAGCACAGGAGTTTTCTAAATTTCATGTACCCATCTTTTATTTTCAAATAGGGCCCCCAACATTCCAGGATCCAGACAAGCAGCAACTAAAAACACCAGCAGCCCCAGGTGGTGAAAGTTACCAGAACAGGTAGGAGAGAGCAGGACAGTCTGCCAACTGTACTGAATTTGGTGGGGCAGTTCCGAATTTGGGTGACTGTCTCACTAGTCGGGGTTTGGGCCTGTAACGGAAATTGGTTCAGGAACCTCGTGCTAACCTAGATTGACACTAGATGACCAGAGGTGCAGAGTCTAACGAACTCCCCGGTGTTCACCAAGAACCGCCGCAAGGCGGGATGGGCTTTGCTGCTGGGAGCTCGCAGGTCGCGGTCCTCAAGTCTGCGCCTAGGTTTAGCAGTGCAGATGGAAATAGAGAGTACATGCAGGAGAAAACAAGAGACAGGTAGCAAAGTCAAACAGGCTGGGTCTGGTACACTGGCTGGTAGTGAAGTACAGAATCAGCAGACAGAGACAAGGTCAGGTCAAGCCGGGTCTGGTACACTGGCTGTTAGTGAAGTACAGAATCAGCTGGCAGAGACAAAGTCAGGACAAGCCAGGTCTTGTACACAGGAAAATAGAGATAGGTGCAAGCTGCAGTCAGTCTAAGAAGCCAAGAACGCCAAAATGTTAACCAGGTTACATCATAAGGGCCCTCCTGTCTTAAGTGTCTGGGCCCCATCAATGTCTTAATCCAGCTCTGGCAAGAATTTGATTGGTTGCTATAGACAACACCTCCACTTTTCCTTTTTAGAAGGTTTGATAAATCTACTCCTACTGTGTCTAGTGATCATATAGATGATTGAGAACACAGGCTTGTAATCTACTATGTTAGCTCCATAAATGTTATTAATGAACACCAAATGTATGACTTCACTTCACTATTATTACATTGATACCATTTGTTTCAGATATAATTAACTATTCAACACAAATAGAAAAATATTTTATATAAATAGAAAAAAAGCTGAAATATGTCATCATGTAATGTTACCAAATATAATGAGAGTGTCAGCTGTACATGACAAAAAAAGGGAAAATAAATAAACTGTTCACCACTGCAAAAGTCAAGGGGATTACTGTGTATATTTTAGTTTATACAGTGGAAGCAGCAGACAATGGCGGCAGACAGGATAAAAGACACAGGAGTTCTTAGATGTTAGTGTTTATGAGTTGAGTAAAACTAATTCAAACTTTATGACATGAGCAGGTGCGGTAAGAAATTTCAGAAGGAAAAGCAAAATATCTACTTTGCTAACAGTAGGTTGGAATGTCATTTCTCTGGTTACATTGCAATTCATCTGAATGCTAATTGGGTTGTCCAAACTAGTGTTCATTTGCCAGGCATTTTCAACTACACTATTGTGAGGCTTCATATGTTGTTTTAGTCATGTTTATTGCATTACATTATCATATAGATTCATTTCAAATTGTAGATGACCACACTTGCGCAAACTTTTACTAACTGTTAGACAGCTGCGGAAACCACGGGCACCGCCGCAACTCACTATCCCTCTTCCTGGCGTCCCGGACGTTGCTATGACGACTGGGACGTGACTTTCGGAAATTTGGACCGACCGTTGCCAGGGCAACGGCGGGATGCCGAAAATACTCTCTATGCGCTTCGGCAAGCTAAATAGCCGGGCGCATGTGCAGTAGATCTCACAGCCTGTGGGCTGATTCAGTAGCCCTCTTATATGTATTAGCCTGCATCTGAATGGGGGCTGGTGTCAGGTTCCTATTGGCTGCTCTAAGTATTTAAGACAGGGAGGGCTTAGCCTCCCTGCCGGTTATAGCGTTTCTGACCCAGTCTTGTTGACCTGCTCCTGTTTGCTGTTCCCTGTCCTGTGGATACTCTGTTGGATTTTCTGTGTATGACCCTTGCTTGGATTTTGGACTCTGCCTGTTTGCTCGTGACCCTGATCCTATTGGCCTGCACCTTGGACCCTGCCACCTTGCCTGTGACCCCAACCTCTGGTGTGTTTATTGACTACCCTGCTTGCCTGTGACCTTGACCCTGGCTACCGTTTGACTATCCGCTGCGTTCTACCAGTCTCCTGGCCTGCCGCTGTTGTCATTACCAACCCACACTAAAGCTGGAGCTAAGTCCTGGGGGCATCTGAGTACCGGTGAGCGCATCAATCTCTAAGGGAAAGGCGGCTGCTATAGGTGAAAACCTCCATCATCTAGTTCTGTGGGCTGGTGATCAGGCCAGCAGCCTAACACTAACCTACAATAGTGATAACTTTCTCAGGGCCTTAACAACATTATGGGCCCCCGGGCAAAGCAGTGCACCAGGGCCCCTATATATATATATATATATATATATAT
>NW_027447787.1:0-7500 GCF_038048845.1 Mixophyes fleayi | reverse complement strand
ATGTTTATTTGTCTGTATATACATGTATTGTTACTTGTCTTAATGCAGGTCCACCTTCTAAATTAGCTTGTTCATTGATAATGAAAAGGGTGGTTCTAAAGATGTAGGAGACTGGAGGATTTGCACTATGGTGTAGTGCAGCTCTTCAGACACACACACACACACACACACACACACTCAGATGCACTTCTAGTTTGCGGAGGCATCTCACAATTGAAGAAAGGTGAGCTCTTTGAATTGCATTGGCAAAACCAAAGTGAATTGCATTGTGCATCCACCATATGTAAGAGAATGCCACCATACTGTCACGGTATTGTTATGATACTGCAATGCCAAATTTAAGACCTGCAGAACCTGCCCTTTTTGAGTGTCAAGAAGCTTCTCCACAGTGAATGCTTGCTGTCCATCTAAAGGAGACAGTCTATATATCTCTTGATTAGAAAATCTTTTAAATCAATAAGCTGGTTTTAGGAGAGAACAGTACAATGTCCAAGTGTTCCTTAGAGATAGAGGTAACAGGACCTGAAACGAGACAGTGTTTATATTTTTAATGTTCTTATAAGGCCCAATGAATTTGTTGTTTCTAAAAATAAACAGTTTTTGGGATGGAAGATTAAGTTGCAGAAGAATGGAAAAATACCCAATGCGGCATGTGGCATGTTGTTATAAGCAAATTCCATCATTGAAAGAGCTTCTGCCCAATTATTGTGGTGATGGGCACATAACCCCTAAAATATTACTCCAGGATCTGATTGATCCACAAGATCTGGTCCTTCGTGTAGGGGTGAAAGAAGAAATAACTGTAGCTAACCCTTAACAGACCACAAAAAGATCTCCAAAAGTTGGCAATAAATTAAGAACCATGGTCAATATTATAGAGGCTTCACGCAGAAGGAACACATTTTGAACAAACAGCAAGGCTAATTATTTAGCTGAAGGAAGAAATGTCAGAGGAACAAAGACATCCATCTTACTGAATCTATCCACAATGACCCACAAGGTGGTCAATCCTCTATACTCTGGTAACAATATAACCCATCCACAAGTGAGTCCAGTGTTTATTAGGGATTAGCATAGGAATAAGAGGCCCCACTGACTGACTTCACACTGTCTTACAGCGTACACAAGTAGGACAGGTCTTAACAAAATAGTGCACATCTCTTTTGATAGATGACCACCACACTGATCAAGACAAAACCCTTAGGGGTTTAAAATACCTGGATGACCAGAGATTTTGCTATCGTGTGCTTCCTTGGTAGCCGTAGAAGGTGCTTGTGGATTGGCTGTCTGTAACTGGGACGAAAGATCTTTTGCAAACCCTGTTCTGCTTGTCTCTACTTTATGGCTATCAGTTCTCAATTGTAATTCCTCTCTGTAGGTGAGACCTTTCTTGAGTAATAGGCACATAGATGTAACATGGTATCACCAGGTTTAACAAAGTTGCTCCTGCTCACACACCCGAGTTATCTACCTCCACCATAATTGGTAACTTCAGGTTAGAATGACATATACCTGAAGTTGAGCAAATTGTTTGTTTAAAAGCAACAAATGCTTCCAATGCACTGAAGGATCAAACGTTTTTTTGATTATCATAGACAGATGAGCAGCTATTACTGAATAGGATTAGATGAACAGTCTATAATAATTGGGGAAGCCTAAGAACCGCTGTAGAGTTTCCAGGTTAGTAGGCTAAACAAAATCTACTATTGTTTGCAGCTTGGCTGGATCCATGGAAAACCCTCAAGCCAAAATGATGTATTCCTGTCTTCACTGACTCTCGAATGAATTGAAGGATGTCATTCAAATAAACAACTACAAATTTACCAAGAACATTTCTCAAGACATCATTTAGCAGATCTTGGAAGAAGACTGGGATATTACTGAGCCCGTAAACCATGATCAAATACTTGTAGTGGCTGGTATGTGTGTTGAACTTGTACTTGTTTGGATGCTTGTTTTAAAGGCCGTCTTCCACTCCTCTCCTTGAAGAATACAAATAAGGTTATATGCCACTCTCATATCAAACTTAATGAATATTACTGCCCCTTTGAGTTGATTGAACAGTTCAGGAATTAAGGGCAGTCAGTACTTGTTTTTCAGGCCACGGTAGTATATACAGTAGTCTAATGAATGCTTTATTTAAGTGCTCAGAGATGTAATCTTCCACGGTTTTACGTTCTGAGATGGAGAGACTAAACAAGTGTCTCATTGGTAAGTGACTTCCTGGCAGTAGCTTAAAGGCACAGTCTGCTTGCAAAATACATCTTGAAAGCTATGGTAAGGAATCAGAAGAGATTCAATAGAAAATACAGCTGTACTGCTCCACCAAATTATCTGACCTGCTGTCCAGTTGATGGTTATATTATGCTGGTACAGTTAGCCGAGAATTAACAGAAAATTCAGGGTTTGTATAATGTAGAATGATAACTGTTCCCATAGACAGGGCACCCGGAGCAGTCTTAACCTTGACCGGCCCCCTTGGACAGTGAAGTTCCATCTAAACCTGTCACGGAAATAGGAGTTTCTAGAGGACCAGTAGGAGAGCATAAATCCTGAAATGTGATGTTGATCAAGGAAATTGTCTACTTCATTATTCACTAGAGCCAAAAGTGTACATTCAGCAGATAGGGTGGTAGGACTAGCAGACAACTGGAGGGAGATTATCATTTGCATTGACATAGAACCTCCTCATCATCACCTAGGCCCTGTCATTTCTTGGCTGGTTTGGATAGATGTGGACCATCTGTCATCTCTGACCACAATACATACACAGGCAAAACCTCCATCTTCTAGTCCTCTCCTCTTTGGATATTTTGAAAGCTCCAATTTGCTGTGGCTCAACTATATCAACAGCTGTATATGAATGGTTAGTTTAGTGACCTTCAGCTGCAAGACCTCCTGCTGCTCAGTGCTACCTGACAAGTTCATGAGGGAGTCTAGAGTAACTTGAACAGGATATTGCACTAAGGCACCATTCACAAATTCTGAGAGACCTAGCAAAAACTAATTCTTCAAAGCTGGATCATTTAAGGCACTGTCTGCTCCCCATCTTCAGAACCCAGTAGCAAAATGTTCAACAGAATGACAACTTTGATGGTGGGCCCGTAAATCAGACTCAGCTGAGGCTGCTTTGTCTGAGTCACTGTAAAGCAATCCCATAGTTCTAAAAAACACATCTATTGAAGCACAAGCAGGGTTATTATGGTCTAAGTCAAATGTCCATGTTTATGGGTCCTACTGCATAAGTGAACAACAATATCTACCCAGTGGCTGAAGAAAGATTAAAATAAAGTTTGCAGGTTTTGTGTAAATTAAAGAACTTTGATCTCGTTAGAACCAATCCAAGAGATGCAATTTAGGTTCATGCTGGGTTACTAGGATAGCCTCAAAGTCAGTGAAGGCTGAATTCTAGCACAGTCCAAAATACAGTCCAAATGTCAAGGCAGGCAGAGTTCAAGCAAAGTCTAAATGCAATCCAAGCCGACACACTAGCAGATATAAACTACAAACAGCACAGGAAGCATGAAAAGGAAGCCTTTAGAAGAATGTATGGTTATGTCCTTCTAATTGCAACATAATTAGTCGTGGACACATCTGCAGATATGTGTTACAGGTCTTAATCTCTTGCAGGTGCTAGAGGGTATGTGGAACAATACACAATGATAATGATAACTATAAGTAGCATTATCTGCTTCTGATTTGCTGATTCTGTCTTGAGCCCTTTTAGCTGGTACTTATATCATTAGTTTGGTAGCTATATTAGATGACCATCTGGCCATTTATTCCATTACTTAATTGTCATTTAGACTACTGCAGAAAAGAGGAGTCATATTTGATTTTTAACAGCGAAAACAACAATTTTTTTCAATTTAACTCAAATTTTATTTGTATTTGCATTTTGAATTTGTGTTTGTATTTAATTACATGTTATCTTGAAAATACAACTTTAGCATTTATTAATAACTCTCCAGACACCATTCCCTCTTGTGTATTTGAAACATCATTACATTACTATATTGTGTACAAATAGGGAGTTTAGTATTTACTACTAACACTGTCAAGCCTCATCGCTACGCTTTCTCTATGCCACTGTGGGGCATAAGTATAGACATTTGTACACCTGATGTACGCTTGGCACAAATTTTAAAACTCTTTTATTGCTTATAAAAAATTCCCGTGATGATAACATATTGTACAGTGCAATGAACAATCACAATTTTCCCTAACCAGGCTGTTAACAGATATTTAGTGAACTCTAGTAAAAGTCTGCATTGGGAGACAGCACGATCTGAGTAACTACATGTGCTTTGATCCACATTTAGATTTTACAGTATGTCTGTCTAATGTACATTCCACCTGTTTCAAGGACTATGATCAAAGCTAGTGAATGAAAGCATACTCTTAACCGATATTAACTACTCTGCATTCCAAAGTGTTGCTGTCAAGTACTGTGCATGTACACTTTTTACAGACCAATGAAAAAAACAGGTTAATCATAATATATGTTGTTATTGTACACGGTTTTTTTATTATTATTATTATTATTATTATTAGTAGTAGTAGTAGTATTAGTAGTAGTATTATTATTATTATTATTATTAATAAACACAGAAGGCCTGAGTCATTAAGGCACAAATAATGAGCGCATTGTGCGTTTCCTTCAAACTGCATGTATATCGGCTCTGCATACTCCCAAAGTCAACAAGGAACGGATCTAAAGATTTCTTTACTCTGCTCTACTAGACCAGACATTGCAGGATACATACAAATCCTATGTGCAATATAAAGTCTCAAAAGAGCACACAGAAAAAAACATATTAAGCAATTAATGCTACCTGTCAATAATATAGTCATTTATGATTATAAATGGAAATTTTACAACAAAAAAAATATATTATTTTTTTTCCCCCTTGGAAATAAATTTATTAGGATGTCCTTAATGTCTACTGTACATAAATTTTTTACAGCTTCTACTGACTTCAAACATGTTCTAACAGACATACTCAGCCGTCAACATTAGTATTTGGAACTTATTAGCTCTCAGTTGTTCTAAAAAAACAGCGTACTTCTGTGTGCACCTGAGTTTGAATTGGACATGGCTGCATAGGAATGCCCTTACTGTGTGTTGCCTATGTGAATCCGTCCATTCCCCACACCATTCACCCCCTTAAATCGTAGGCTGTAGTATGTGTTGTTTGCACTCAAAGCTGACTTGGACATAGCTGCATTCTGTTGTGTATCTTCCAGTTCTGATCATGCGCACTGTGATTTTTGCGAACGATACGCAGAAGACAGGCCGACACATTCCTTAATGACTCAGGCCCAGTGATGCTAATTTATGTATAAACTCCTGTATATGATGTATGTATAATAGGTGAGGTTTGGTGTCATCATGCCAGTGATCATGGCAAAACTTGCACCTAATAAGGAACTACTGTAAATTGATATTAGAAGCCACCTTGAGAGATCCGTGACGTAATCTGTGATTCATAAGAAACAACAGGCTGAAACCACATGACTTTATAGGGACAAAGAACTCCTCAGTGACTTATACATTTATAATTTACTGTGTGGGTACATTATCCCATATACTGTTGATACTATTATTATTATTATAATTATTATTATTATTTAAACATTTTCTGCCGCTTTAGACACTATGGGGCATATTCAATTGTTAGTTTTCCGCGCTGCGGAAAAACTAGTACCGTTAACACCGTAATATGTAGCTGGATTTCAGCTCGCGGCTCAGAGAGCTGCGAGCTGAAATCCAGCGATAAAATTACCGTATTAACTGTTTTTATGCGCACTATTACCGTAGTAATGGTAATAGTGCGACGAGCGCGAGATTTTCAGCGTTTCCGTTGACAATTGAATATGCCCCTATTAGTGAGCCTGTTGCAGATCTAGAGTTACATTGAAGGTACCCCTGGAAAATATGCTATTGGCTCACCATAATCATTTCTCCCACCTCTTGTCCAATTGAAACAAATCGCTCTTCAGTGTGGCGTTCCTCTGAAGGGTGGCATAAGCACCCCATTTTGAGGGAGTGATAAAACCACTTTGGAGCATGTCACATCCCCAGGGGGAGAATATTAGAAGAGCTAGGCCACCCCCAATCACTCTCTCTTACAATGAAAAAATGCCTGGAAAAAAAAGATGTAGTGAGCAGAACACACTTCCCAACAATTCCAACATTATGGAAAAAGATTCTCATATATATGTTTTACAACTTTCATTAGCATGTACCTAGTGCTTAACTTGTAGTTCTGCACTTTATTTTGTACTTGTTATACACACTCACAGCGGTGTCGCATTGTTCGATGTGGGAAACAAAGGATAGTTCTGAGTCAAATTTCACACCTAGGCAGCGATATTGAGAGGTGGGGTTTAAGGTCATGTTATCAACAGAGATAGAAATGTCAGGTATACTCTTGATGGTGGGCAGGAATAATATTAACTCTGTTTTAGAAAGATTGAGTTTGAGTTGGCAAGAGGACATCCAAGATGAAATGGCAGAAAGACAGTCATTAACATGCAGGGCCGGATTAAGGGAATGGAGGCCCCTGGGCTAAGGGGGCCTCCATTCCCCCGTGAGGGCCCCTCCCCCCGTGATCAGAGCTGCCTGAGCTGCCCGCGCACTTTCCCCCCCCCGGCACTTACCTCCTTCTCTGGCGCACTGTACTCTCTTTACTGAGGAGATCTCGTGAGAGTGAGACTCACGAGAGCTCCTCAGTAAGGAGACTACAGAGCGCCGGAGAAGAACTGCAGGGAAAGTGCTCAGCAGCACTGATTCGCGCCCCCGTCCCCGACCGATCAATACTGCTGCTGAGCACTTTCAAGGGCCCCCTGAATGCCATAGGCCCCTGGGCTATAGCCCGGTTAGCCCTATGGTTAATCCGGCCCTGTTAACATGGGACAACACAGATGTCCAGAGATCAGGAGAGGATAGATAAATTTGGGTATCATCCACATAGAGATGATACTGAAATCCAAAGGAGCTTAATAGATTTCCAAGAGTAGCGGTATAGGTAGAGAACAGCAGAGGACCTAGCAATGAGCCTTGCGGTACTCTAACTGATAAAGGATGCGGAGCAGAGGTGGATCCAGAGAAATTAACACTGAAAGAGCGATTAGAAAGGTAGGATGAGAACGAGGATAGAACAGTGTCCTGAAGACCTAGGGTTTGTAGTGTTTGTATGAGAAGAGAATGGTCAATGATGTCACATGCAGCAGAGAGATCCAGGAGAATTAGGAGAGAGTAATGGCAGTTACTTTAAGCAGTGATCAGATCATTGACAACCTTAGTCAACGCAGTCTCTGTGGAGTGTTGAGAGTGAAAGCCAGAATGAAGAGGATCCAATAGGTTGTTTGCGGAAAGGAAGCTTGTGAGGCGAGTGTAGGCAAGTCTCTCTAGAAGCTTGGAGGGGCACGGGAGCTGAGAGATGGGATATTAATTTAAGAGAGATGACATGACAGTATACATTAGGTCAGAATTTC
>NW_027447786.1:0-24349 GCF_038048845.1 Mixophyes fleayi | reverse complement strand
TCATTATTCAATTCATGATTCATGATTCATGATTCATGATTCATGATTCTTTTCATGATTCATGATTCATGATTCAATTCATGATTCATGATTCATTATACAATTCATGATTCATGATTCATGACTCATGATTCAATTCATGATTTATGATTTATGATTCAATTCATGATTCAAATCATGATTCATGATTCAAATCATGATTTATGATTTATTTCATGATTCATGATTCATGATTCGATTCATGATTCATTATTCAATTCATGATTCATGATTCATTATTCAATTCATGATTTATGATTCATGATTCAATTCATGATTCATGATTCATGATTCAATTGATGATTCATGATTCATGATTCAATTCATGATTCATGATTCATGATTCAATTTATGATTCATGATTCATGATTCAATTCATAATTTATGATTCATGATTCAATTCATGATTCATGATTCATGATTCAATTCATGATTCAATTTATGATTCATGATTCAATTCATAATTCATGATTCATTATTCAATTCATGATTCAATTCATGATTCATGATTTATGATTCATTATTCAATTCATGATTCATGATTCATTATTCAATTCATGATTCATGATTTATGATTTAATTCATGATTCATGATTAAATACATGATTCATGATTCATGATTCAATTCATGATTCATGATTTAATTCATGATTCATGATTCATTATTCAATTCATGATTCATGATTCATGATTCAATTCATGATTCATGATTCATGATTCATAATTCGATTCATGATTCATGATTCATGATTCAATTCATGATTCATGATTTATGATTCATGATTCATGATTCAATTCATGATTTATGATTCATGATTCAATTCATGATTCATGATTCAATTTATGATTTATGATTCATGATTTAATTCATGATTCATGATTCATGATTCAATTGATGATTCATGATTTATGATTCATGATTCATGATTCGATTTATGATTTATGATTCATGATTTAATTCATGATTCATGATTTAATTAATGATTCATGATTTAATTGATGATTCATGATTCATGATTCAATTCATTATTCATGATTCAATTGATGATTCAATTCATGATTCATGATTTATGATTCATGATTCAATTCTTGATTCATGATTCAATTCATGATTCATGATTCAATTCATGATTCATAATTCATGATTCATGATTCATGATTCAATTCATGATTCATGATTTATGATTCAATTCATGATTCAATTCATGATTCATGATTCATGATTCATGATTCAATTAATGATTAATGGTTCAATTCATGATTCGATACCTGATTAAAATCATGATTCATGATTCAGTTCATGATTCATGATTCATGATTTATGATTCAATTCAAGATTCATGATTCATGATTCGTGATTCAATTCATGATTCATGATTCATGATTCAATTCATGATTCAATTCGTGATTCATAATTTAATTCATGATTCATGATTTGATTAATGATTTATGATTCAATTCATGATTCAATTCATGATTCATGTTTCGATTCATGATTCATGATTCATGGTTTAATTCATGATTCATGATTCATGATTCAATTTATGATTCGTGATTCATGATTCATGAATCAATTCATGATTCATAATTCATGATTCATGATTCAATTCATGATTCATAATTCATGATTCATGATTCAATTCATGATTGAATTTATGAATCGTGATTTATGATTCATGATTCAATTCATAATTTATGATTCATGATTCAATTCATTATTCATGAGTCATGATTCATGATTCATTTCATGATTCATGATTCAATTCATGATTCAATTCATGATTCATGATTTATGATTCAATTCATGATTCAATTCATGATTCATGATTCAATTAATGATTCATGATTCAATTCATGATTTATGATTCAATTTATGATTCGATTCCTGATTAAAATCATGATTCATGATTCAATTCATGATTCATGATTCTTGATTCAATTCATGATTCATGATTCATGATTCAATTTATGATTCAAGTCATGATTCTATTCGTGATTCATAATTTAATTCATGATTCAATTCATGATTCATGATTTGATTAATGATTTATGATTCAATTCATGATTCAATTCATGATTCATGATTCGATTCATGATTCATGATTCATGATTCAATTCATGATTCTTGATTCGATTCATAATTCATGATTCAATTCATGATTCATGTTTCATGATTAAATTCATGATTCATGATTCAATTTATGATTCGTGATTCATGATTCATGATTCAATTCATGATTCATGATTCATGATTTAATTCATGATTCATGATTTATGATTCAATTCATGATTCAATTCATGATTCATGATTCAATTAATGATTCATGATTTAATTCATGATTCATGATTTATGATTCAATTCATGATTCAATTCATGATTCATGATTCAATTAATGATTCATGATTCATGATTCATGATTCAAGATTCATGATTCATGATTCAAGATTCATGATTCATGATTCATTATACAATTCATGATTCATGATTCATGAGTCATGATTCAATTTATAATTTATGATTTATGATTCAATTCACAATTCAATTCATGATTCATGATTCAAATCATGATTCATGATTTATTTCATGATTCATGATTCATGATTCATGATTCGATTCACGATTCATTATTCAATTCATGATTCATGATTCATTATTCAATTCATGATTTATGATTCATGATTCAATTCATGATTCATGATTCAGGATTCAATTGATGATTCATGATTCATGATTCAATTCATGATTCATGATTCATGATTCAATTTATGATTCATGATTCATGATTCATGATTCAATTCATGATTCAATTCATGATTCATGATTCATGATTCATTATTCAATTCATGATTCATGATTCATTATTCAATTCATGATTCATGATTCATGATTTAATTCATGATTCATGATTAAATTCATGATTCATGATTCCTGATTCAATTCATGATTCATGATTCATGATTCATTTCATGATTCATGATTCATGATTCAATTCATGATTCATTTCATGATTCATGATTCATGATTCATGATACATGATTCATGATTCGATTCATGATTCATGATTCATGATTCAATTCATGATTCATGATTCATGATTCAATTCATGATTCATGTTTCATTTCATGATTCATGATTCATGATTCATGATTCATGATTCAATTCATGATTCATGATTCATGATTCAATTCATGATTCATGTTTCATTTCATGATTCATGATTCATGATTCATGATTCGATTCATGATTCATGATTCATGATTCAATTCATGATTTATGATTCATGATTCAATTCATGATTCATGATTCAATTTATGATTTATGATTCATGATTTAATTCATGATTCATGATTTATGATTCAATTGATGATTCATGATTTATGATTCATGATTCATGATTCGATTTATGATTTATGATTCATGATTTAATTCATGATTCATGATTCAATTAATGATTCATGATTCATGATTCATGATTCAAGATTCATGATTCATGATTCAAGATTCATGATTCATGATTCATTATACAATTCATGATTCATGATTCATGAGTCATGATTCAATTTATAATTTATGATTTATGATTCAATTCACAATTCAATTCATGATTCATGATTCAAATCATGATTCATGATTTATTTCATGATTCATGATTCATGATTCATGATTAGATTCACGATTCATTATTCAATTCATGATTCCTGATTCATTATTCAATTCATGATTTATGATTCATGATTCATTTCATGATTCATGATTCAGGATTCAATTGATGATTCATGATTCCTGATTCAATTCATGATTCATGATTCATGATTCAATTTATGATTCATGATTCATGATTCATGATTCAATTCATGATTCAATTCATGATTCATGATTCATGATTCATTATTCAATTCATGATTCATGATTCATTATTCAATTCATGATTCATGATTCATGATTTAATTCATGATTCATGATTAAATTCATGATTCATGATTCCTGATTCAATTCATGATTCATGATTCATGATTCATTTCATGATTCATGATTCATGATTCAATTCATGATTCATTTCATGATTCATGATTCATGATTCATGATTCATGATTCGATTCATGATTCATGATTCATGATTCAATTCATGATTCATGATTCATGATTCAATTCATGATTCATGTTTCATTTCATGATTCATGATTCATGATTCATGATTCATGATTCAATTCATGATTCATGTTTCATTTCATGATTCATGATTCATGATTCAGGATTCGATTCATGATTCATGATTCATGATTCAATTCATGATTTATGATTCATGATTCAATTCATGATTCATGATTCAATTTATGATTTATGATTCATGATTTAATTCATGATTCATGATTTATGATTCAATTGATGATTCATGATTTATGATTCATGATTCATGATACGATTTATGATTTATGATTCATGATTTAATTCATGATTCATGATTCAATTGATGATTCATGATTCATGATTCTATTCATGATTCAATTGATGATTCAATTCATGATTCATGATTTATGATTCATGATTCAATTCATGATTCATGATTCAATTCATGATTCATGATTCAATTCATGATTCATAATTCATGATTCATGATTAATGATTCAATTCATGATTCATGATTCAATTCATGATTCATGATTCAATTCATGATTCATAATTCATGATTCATGATTCATGATTCAATTCATGATTCATGATTCAAGATTCATGATTCATGATTCATTATACAATTCATGATTCATGATTCATGAGTCATGATTCAATTTATAATTTATGATTTATGATTCAATTCACAATTCAATTCATGATTCATGATTCAAATCATGATTCATGATTTATTTCATGATTCATGATTCATGATTCATGATTAGATTCACGATTCATTATTCAATTCATGATTCATGATTCATTATTCAATTCATGATTTATGATTCATGATTCATTTCATGATTCATGATTCAGGATTCAATTGATGATTCATGATTCCTGATTCAATTCATGATTCATGATTCAATTTATGATTCATGATTCATGATTCATGATTCAATTCATGATTCAATTCATGATTCATGATTCATGATTCATTATTCAATTCATGATTCATGATTCATTATTCAATTCATGATTCATGATTCATGATTTAATTCATGATTCATGATTAAATTCATGATTCATGATTCCTGATTCAATTCATGATTCATGATTCATGATTCATTTCATGATTCATGATTCATGATTCAATTCATGATTCATTTCATGATTCATGATTCATGATTCATGATTCATGATTCGATTCATGATTCATGATTCATGATTCAATTCATGATTCATGATTCATGATTCAATTCATGATTCATGTTTCATTTCATGATTCATGATTCATGATTCATGATTCATGATTCAATTCATGATTCATGATTCATGATTCAATTCATGATTCATGTTTCATTTCATGATTCATGATTCATGATTCGATTCATGATTCATGATTCATGATTCAATTCATGATTTATGATTCATGATTCAATTCATGATTCATGATTCAATTGATGATTTATGATTCATGATTTAATTCATGATTCATGATTTATGATTCAATTGATGATTCATGATTTATGATTCATGATTCATGATTCGATTTATGATTTATGATTCATGATTTAATTCATGATTCATGATTCAATTGATGATTCATGATTCATGATTCAATTCATTATTCATGATTCAATTGATGATTCAATTCATGATTCATGATTTATGATTCATGATTCAATTCATGATTCATGATTCAATTCATGATTCATGATTCAATTCATGATTCATAATTCATGATTCATGATTCATGATTCAATTCATGATTCATGATTCAATTCATGATTCATGATTCAATTCATGATTCATAATTCATGATTCATGATTCAATTCATGATTCATGATTTATGATTCAATTCATGATTCAATTCATCATTCATTATTCATGATTCATGATTCAATTAATGATTCATGATTCAATTCATGATTCATGGTTCAATTAATGATTCGATACCTGATTAAAATCATGATTCATGATTCAGTTCATGATTCATGATTCATGATTTATGATTTAATTCAAGATTCATGATTCATGATTCATGATTCAATTCATGATTCATGATTTATGATTCAATTCGTGATTCATAATTTAATTCATGATTCAATTCATGATTCATGATTTGATTAATGATTTATGATTCAATTCATGATTCAATTCATGATTCATGATTCGATTCATGATTCATGATACATGATTTAATTCATGATTCATCATTCATGATTCAATTTATGATTCATGATTCATGATTCATGATTCAATTCATGATTCAATTCATGCTTCATAATTCATGATTCATGATTCAATTTATGATTCATGATTCATGATTCATGATTCAATTCATGATTCAATTCATGATTCAATTCATGATTCAATTCATGATTCATGATTTAATTCATGATTCAATTCATGATTCATGATTCGATTAATGATTTATGATTCAATTCATGATTCATGATTCAATTCATAATTCATGATTCAATTCATGATTCATGATTCATTATTCATGATTCAATTCATGATTCATGATTCATGATTCGATTCTTGATTCATTATTCAATTCATGATTCATGATTCATGATTCATTTCATGATTCATGATTCATGATTCAATTCATGATTCATGATTCATGATTCAATTGATGATTCATGATTCATGATTCAATTCATGATTCAATTTATGATTCATGATTCATGATTCAATTCATGATTCATGATTCATGATTCAATTCATGATTCAATTTATGATTCATGATTCATGATTCAATTCATGATTCATGATTCATTATTTAATTCATGATTCATGATTCATTATTCAATTCATGATTCATGATTCATGATTCATTTCATGATTCATGATTCATGATTCATTATACAATTCTTGATTCATGATTCATGATTCAATTCATGATTCAATTTATGATTCATGATTCATGATTCAATTCATGATTCATTATTCATTATTCAATTCATGATTCATGATTCATTATTCAATTCATGATTCATGATTCATGATTCATGATTCATGATTCATTATACAATTCATGATTCATGATTCATGACTCATGATTCAATTCATGATTTATGATTTATGATTCAATTCATGATTCAAATCATGATTCATGATTCAAATCATGATTCATGATTTATTTCATGATTCATGATTCATGATTCATGATTCGATTCATGATTCATTATTCAATTCATGATTCATGATTCATTATTCAATTCATGATTTATGATTCATGATTCAATTCACGATTCATGATTCATGATTCAATTGATGATTCATGATTCATGATTCAATTCATGATACATGATTCATGATTCAATTTATGATTCATGATTCATGATTCAATTCATAATTCATGATTCATGATTCAATTCATGATTCATGATTCATGATTCAATTCATGATTCAATTTATGATTCATGATTCAATTCATAATTCATGATTCATTATTCAATTCATGATTAAATTCATGATTCATGATTCATTATTCAATTCATGATTCATGATTCATTATTCAATTCATGATTCATGATTCATGGTTTAATTCATGATTCATGATTAAATACATGATTCATGATTCATGATTCAATTCATGATTCATGATTTAATTCATGATTCATGATTCATTATTCAATTCATGATTCATGATTCATGATTCAATTCATGATTCATGATTTATGATTCATTATTCAATTCATGATTTATGATTCATGATTCAATTCATGATTCATGATTCATGATTCAATTGATGATTCATGATTCATGATTCAATTCATGATTCAATTCATGATTCATGATTCATGATTCAATTTATGATTCATGATTCATGATTCAATTCATGATTCATGATTAATGATTCAATTCATGATTCAATTCATGATTCATGATTCATGATTCATGATTCATTATTCAATTCATGATTCATGATTCATTATTCAATTCATTATTCATGATTCATGATTCAATTTATGATTCATGATTCATGATTCAATTCATGATTCAATTCATGATTCATGATTCATTATTCAAATCATGATTCATGATTCATTATTCAATTCATGATTCAATTTATGATTCATGATTCAATTCATGATTCATGATTCATGATTCAATTCATGATTCAATTCATGATTCATGATTCATTATTCAATTCATGATTCATGATTCATTATTCAATTCATGATTCATGATTTAATTCATGATTCATGATTAAATTCATGATTCATGATTCATGATTCAATTCATGATTCATGATTTAATTCATGATTCATGATTTATGATTCATTATGCAATTCATGATTTATGATTCATGATTCAATTCATGATTCATGATTTATGATTCATTATTCAATTCATGATTTATGATTCATGATTCAATTCATGATTCATGATTCATGATTCAATTCATGATTCATGATTCATGATTCAATTCATGATTCAATTCATGATTCATGATTCATGATTCAATTTATGATTCATGATTCATGATTCAATTCATGATTCATGATTCAATTCATGATTCAATTCATGATTCATGATTCATGATTCATTATTCAATTCATGATTCATGATTCATTATTCAATTCATGATTCATGATTCATGATTCAATTTATGATTCATGATTCATGATTCAATTCATGATTCATGATTCATGATTCAATTCATGATTCAATTCATGATTCATGATTCATGATTCATTATTCAATTCATGATTCATGATTCATTATTCAATTCATGATTCATGATTCATGAATTAATTCATGATTCATGAATAAATTCATGAGTCATGATTCATGATTCAATTCATGATTCATGATTTAATTCATGATTCATGATTCATTATTCAATTCATGATTCATGATTCATGATTCAATTCATGATTCATGATTCAATTCATGATTCATGATTCATGATTAAATTCATGATTCATGATTCATGATTCATGATTCAAGATTCATGATTCATTTCATGATTCATGATTCATGATTCAATTCATGATTCATTATACAATTCATGATTCATGATTCATGACTCATGATTCAATTCATGATTTATGATTTATGATTCAATTCATGATTCAATTCATGATTCATGATTCAAATCATGATTCATGATTTTTTTCATGATTCATGATTCATGATTCATGATTCGATTCATGATTCATGATTCAATTCATGATTCATGATTCAATTCATGATTTATGATTCATGATTCAATTCATGATTCATGATTCATGATTCAATTCATGATTCATGATTCATGATTCAATTGATGATTCATGATTCATGATTCAACTTATGATTCATGATTCATGATTCAATTCATGATTCAATTCATGATTCATGATTCATGATTCATTATTCAATTCATGATTCATGATTAAATTCATGATTCATGATTCATGATTTAATTTATGATTCATGATTAAATTCATGATTCATGATTCATGATTCAATTCATGATTCATGATTCATGATTTAATTCATGATTCATGATTCATTATTCAATTCATGATTCATGATTCATGATTCAATTCATGATTCATGATTCATGATTCAATTCATGATTCATGATTCATTTCATGATTCATGATTCGATTCATGATTCATGATTCATGATTCAATTCATGATTCATGATTTATGATTCATGATTCATGATTCAATTCATGATTCATGATTCATTTCATGATTCATGATTCATGATTCATGATTCATGATTCGATTCATGATTCATGATTCAATTCATGATTCATGATTCAATTCATGATTTATGATTCATGATTCAATTCATGATTCATGATTCAATTTATGATTTATGATTCATGATTTAATTCATGATTCATGATTCATGATTCAATTGATGATTCATGATTTATGATTCATGATTCATGATTCAATTTATGATTCATGATTCATGATTCAATTCATGATTCATTATTCATTATTCAATTCATGATTCATGATTCATTATACAATTCATGATTCATGATTCATGATTCAATTGATGATTCATGATTCATGATTCAATTCATGATTCAATTCATGATTCATGATTCATGATTCAATTTATGATTCATGATTCATGATTCAATTCATGATTCATGATTAATGATTCAATTCATGATTCAATTCATGATTCATGATTCATGATTCATGATTCATTATTCAATTCATGATTCATGATTCATTATTCAATTCATTATTCATGATTCATGATTCAATTTATGATTCATGATTCATGATTCAATTCATGATTCAATTCATGATTCATGATTCATTATTCAAATCATGATTCATGATTCATTATTCAATTCATGATTCAATTTATGATTCATGATTCAATTCATGATTCATGATTCATGATTCAATTCATGATTCAATTCATGATTCATGATTCATTATTCAATTCATGATTCATGATTCATTATTCAATTCATGATTCATGATTTAATTCATGATTCATGATTAAATTCATGATTCATGATTCATGATTCAATTCATGATTCATGATTTAATTCATGATTCATGATTTATGATTCATTATGCAATTCATGATTTATGATTCATGATTCAATTCATGATTCATGATTTATGATTCATTATTCAATTCATGATTTATGATTCATGATTCAATTCATGATTCATGATTCATGATTCAATTCATGATTCATGATTCATGATTCAATTCATGATTCAATTCATGATTCATGATTCATGATTCAATTTATGATTCATGATTCATGATTCAATTCATGATTCATGATTCAATTCATGATTCAATTCATGATTCATGATTCATGATTCATTATTCAATTCATGATTCATGATTCATTATTCAATTCATGATTCATGATTCATGATTCAATTTATGATTCATGATTCATGATTCAATTCATGATTCATGATTCATGATTCAATTCATGATTCAATTCATGATTCATGATTCATGATTCATTATTCAATTCATGATTCATTATTCAATTCATGATTCATGATTCATGAATTAATTCATGATTCATGAATAAATTCATGAGTCATGATTCATGATTCAATTCATGATTCATGATTTAATTCATGATTCATGATTCATTATTCAATTCATGATTCATGATTCATGATTCAATTCATGATTCATGATTCAATTCATGATTCATGATTCATGATTAAATTCATGATTCATGATTCATGATTCATGATTCAAGATTCATGATTCATTTCATGATTCATGATTCATGATTCAATTCATGATTCATTATACAATTCATGATTCATGATTCATGACTCATGATTCAATTCATGATTTATGATTTATGATTCAATTCATGATTCAATTCATGATTCATGATTCAAATCATGATTCATGATTTTTTTCATGATTCATGATTCATGATTCATGATTCGATTCATGATTCATGATTCAATTCATGATTCATGATTCAATTCATGATTTATGATTCATGATTCAATTCATGATTCATGATTCATGATTCAATTCATGATTCTTGATTCATGATTCAATTGATGATTCATGATTCATGATTCAACTTATGATTCATGATTCATGATTCAATTCATGATTCAATTCATGATTCATGATTCATGATTCATTATTCAATTCATGATTCATGATTAAATTCATGATTCATGATTCATGATTTAATTTATGATTCATGATTAAATTCATGATTCATGATTCATGATTCAATTCATGATTCATGATTCATGATTTAATTCATGATTCATGATTCATTATTCAATTCATGATTCATGATTCATGATTCAATTCATGATTCATGATTCATGATTCAATTCATGATTCATGATTCATTTCATGATTCATGATTCGATTCATGATTCATGATTCATGATTCAATTCATGATTCATGATTTATGATTCATGATTCATGATTCAATTTATGATTCATGATTCATTTCATGATTCATGATTCATGATTCATGATTCATGATTCGATTCATGATTCATGATTCAATTCATGATTCATGATTCAATTCATGATTTATGATTCATGATTCAATTCATGATTCATGATTCAATTTATGATTTATGATTCATGATTTAATTCATGATTCATGATTCATGATTCAATTGATGATTCATGATTTATGATTCATGATTCATGATTCAATTTATGATTCATGATTCATGATTCAATTCATGATTCATTATTCATTATTCAATTCATGATTCATGATTCATTATTCAATTCATGATTCATGATTCATGATTCATGATTCATGATTCTTTTCATGATTCATGATTCATGATTCAATTCATGATTCATGATTCATTATACAATTCATGATTCATGATTCATGACTCATGATTCAATTCATGATTTATGATTTATGATTCAATTCATGATTCAAATCATGATTCATGATTCAAATCATGATTCATGATTTATTTCATGATTCATGATTCATGATTCATGATTCATTATTCAATTCATGATTCATGATTCATGATTCATTTCATGATTCATGATTCATGATTCATTATACAATTCTTGATTCATGATTCATGATTCAATTCATGATTCAATTTATGATTCATGATTCATGATTCAATTCATGATTCATTATTCATTATTCAATTCATGATTCATGATTCATTATTCAATTCATGATTCATGATTCATGATTCATGATTCTTTTCATGATTCATGATTCATGATTCAATTAATGATTTATGATTTATGATTCAATTCATGATTCAAATCATGATTCATGATTCAAATCATGATTCATGATTTATTTCATGATTCATGATTCATGATTCATGATTCATGATTCGATTCATGATTCATTATTCAATTCATGATTCATGATTCATTATTCAATTCATGATTTATGATTCATGATTCAATTCACGATTCATGAATCATGATTCAATTGATGATTCATGATTCATGATTCAATTCATGATACATGATTCATGATTCAATTTATGATTCATGATTCATGATTCAATTCATAATTCATGATTCATGATTCAATTCATGATTCATGATTCATGATTCAATTCATGATTCAATTTATGATTCATGATTCAATTCATAATTCATGATTCATTATTCAATTCATGATTAAATTCATGATTCATGATTCATGATTCATTATTCAATTCATGATTCATGATTCATTATTCAATTCATGATTCATGATTCATGATTTAATTCATGATTCATGATTCAATTCATGATTCATGATTTAATTCATGATTCATGATTCATTATTCAATTCATGATTCATGATTCATGATTCAATTCATGATTCATGATTTATGATTCATTATTCAATTCATGATTTATGATTCATGATTCAATTCATGATTCATGATTCATGATTCAATTGATGATTCATGATTCATGATTCAATTCATGATTCAATTCATGATTCATGATTCATGATTCAATTTATGATTCATGATTCATGATTCAATTCATGATTCATGATTAATCATTCAATTCATGATTCAATTCATGATTCATGATTCATGATTCATGATTCATTATTCAATTCATGATTCATGATTCATTATTCAATTCATTATTCATGATTCATGATTCAATTTATGATTCATGATTCATGATTCAATTCATGATTCATGATTCATGATTCAATTCATGATTCAATTCATGATTCATGATTCATTATTCAAATCATGATTCATGATTCATTATTCAATTCATGATTCAATTTATGATTCATGATTCAATTCATGATTCATGATTCATGATTCAATTCATGATTCAATTCATGATTCATGATTCATTATTCAATTCATGATTCATGATTCATTATTCAATTCATGATTCATGATTTAATTCATGATTCATGATTAAATTCATGATTCATGATTCATGATTCAATTCATGATTCATGATTTAATTCATGATTCATGATTTATGATTCATTATGCAATTCATGATTTATGATTCATGATTCAATTCATGATTCATTATTCAATTCATGATTTATGATTCATGATTCAATTCATGATTCATGATTCATGATTCAATTCATGATTCAATTCATGATTCATGATTCATGATTCAATTTATGATTCATGATTCATGATTCAATTCATGATTCATGATTCAATTCATGATTCAATTCATGATTCATGATTCATGATTCAATTTATGATTCATGATTCATGATTCAATTCATGATTCATGATTCAATTCATGATTCAATTCATGATTCATGATTCATGATTCATTATTCAATTCATGATTCATGATTCATTATTCAATTCATGATTCATGATTCATGATTCAATTTATGATTCATGATTCATGATTCAATTCATGATTCATGATTCATGATTCAATTCATGATTCAATTCATGATTCATGATTCATGATTCATTATTCAATTCATGATTCATGATTCATTATTCAATTCATGATTCATGATTCATGAATTAATTCATGATTCATGAATAAATTCATGAGTCATGATTCATGATTCAATTCATGATTCATGATTTAATTCATGATTCATGATTCATTATTCAATTCATGATTCATGATTCATGATTCAATTCATGATTCATGATTCATGATTCATGATTAAATTCATGATTCATGATTCATGATTCATGATTCAAGATTCATGATTCATTTCATGATTCATGATTCAATTCATGATTCATTTTACAATTCATGATTCATGATTCATGACTCATGATTCAATTCATGATTTATGATTTATGATTCAATTCATGATTCAATTCATGATTCATGATTCAAATCATGATTCATGATTTATTTCATGATTCATGATTCATGATTCAATTCATGATTTATGATTCATGATTCAATTCATGATTCATGATTCATGATTCAATTGATGATTCATGATTCATGATTCAATTGATGATTCATGATTCATGATTCAATTTATGATTCATGATTCATGATTCATGATTCAATTCATGATTCAATTCATGATTCATGATTCATGATTCATTATTCAATTCATTATTCATGATTAAATTCATGATTCATGATTCATGATTTAATTTATGATTCATGATTAAATTCATGATTCATGATTCATGATTCAATTCATGATTCATGATTCATGATTTAATTCATGATTCATGATTCATTATTCAATTCATGATTCATGATTCATGATTCAATTCATGATTCATGATTCATGATTCAATTCATGATTCATGATTCATTTCATGATTCATGATTCATGATTCATGATTCATGATTCGATTCATGATTCATGATTCATGATTCAATTCATGATTCATGATTTATGATTCATGATTCATGATTCAATTCATGATTCATGATTCATTTCATGATTCATGATTCATGATTCATGATTCATGATTCGATTCATGATTCATGATTCAATTCATGATTCATGATTCAATTCATGATTTATGATTCATGATTCAATTCATGATTCATGATTCAATTTATGATTTATGATTCATGATTTAATTCATGATTCATGATTCAATTGATGATTCATGATTTATGATTCATGATTCATGATTCGATTTATGATTTATGATTCATGATTTAATTCATGATTCATGATTTAATTCATGATTCATGATTCAATTGATGATTCATGATTCATGATTCAATTCATTATTCATGATTCAATTGATGATTCAATTCATGATTCATGATTTATGATTCATGATTCAATTCATGATTCATGATTCATGATTCAATTCATGATTCATAATTCATGATTCATGATTCATGATTCAATTCATGATTCATGATTTATGATTCAATTCATGATTCAATTCATGATTCATGATTCATGATTCATGATTCAATTAATAATTCATGATTCAATTCATGATTCATGGTTCAATTCATGATTCGATACCTGATTAAAATCATGATTCATGATTCAGTTCATGATTCATGATTCATGATTTATGATTCAATTCAAGATTCATGATTCATGATTCAATTTATGATTCATGATTCATGATTCAATTCATGATTCAATTCGTGATTCATAATTTAATTCATGATTCAATTCATGATTCATGATTTGATTAATTATTTATGATTCAATTCATGATTCAATTCATGATTCATGATTCGATTCTTGATTCATGATTCATGATTTAATTCATGATTCATGATTCATGATTCAATTTATGATTCATGATTCATGATTCATGATTCAATTCATGATTCATAATTCATAATTCATGATTCAATTCATTAATCATAATTCATGATTCATGATTCAATTCATGATTCATGATTCAATTCATGATTCATAATTCATGATTCATGATTCATGATTCAATTCATGATTCATGATTTATGATTCAATTCATGATTCAATTCATGATTCATGATTGATGATTCAATTAATGATTCATGATTCAATTCATGATTCATGATTCAATTTATGATTCGATTCCTGATTAAAATCATGATTCATGATTCAATTCATGATTCATGATTCATGATTCATTATTCAATTCAAGATTCATGATTCATGATTCAATTCATGATTCAATTCATGATTCAATTCGTGATTCATAATTTAATTCATGATTCAATTCATGATTCATGATTTGATTAATGATTTATGATTCAAATCATGATTCAATTCATGATTCATGATTCGATTCATGATTCATGATTCATGATTCAATTCATGATTCATGATACGATTCATAATTCATGATTCAATTCATGATTCATGTTTCATGATTAAATTCATGATTCATGATACAATTTATGATTCGTGATTCATGATTCATGATTCAATTCATGATTCATGATTCATGATTCAATTCATGATTCATGATTCATGATTCATGATTCAATTCATGATTCATAATTCATAATTCATGATTCAATTCATGATTCAATTTATGATTCGTGATTCATGATTCATGATTCAGTTCATGATTCATGATTCAATTCATGATTCATAATTCATGATTCATGATTCAATTCATGATTCATAATTCATGATTCATGATTCAATTCATGATTCATGATTCATTTCATGATTCATGATTCATGATCAATTCATGATTCATGATTCATTTCATGATTCATGATTCATGATTCATGATTCATGATTCATGATTCATGATTCAATTCATGATTCAATTAATGATTCATGATTCAATTCATGATTCAATTCATGATTCAATATTCATGATTCATGATTCAATTCATGATTCATAATTCATGATTCATGATTCAATTCATGAGTCATGATTCATTTCATGATTCATGATTCATGATTCGATTCATGATTCAATTCATGATTCATGATTCAATTCATGATTCAATTCATGATTCAATTTATGATTCATGATTCAATTCATGATTCAATTAATGATTCATGATTCATGATTCATGATTCAATTCATGATTCATGATTCATGATTCGTTTCATGATTCATGATGCAATTCATGAATCATGTTTCATGATTCAATTCATGATTCATGATTCATGATTCAATTTATGATTCGTGATTCATGATTCATGATTCATGATTCGATTCATGATTCATGATTCATGCTTCAATTCATGAATCATGCTTCAATTCATGATTCATGATTCAATTTATGATTCGATTCATGATTCATGATTCAATTCATGATTCATGATTCATGATTCAATTCATGATTCATGATTCATGATTCATGATTCAATTAATGATTTATGATTCAATTCATGATTCATGATTCATGATTCATGATTAAATTTATGATTCGTGATTCATGATTCAATTCATGATTTATGATTCATGATTCAATTTATGATTCGTGATTCATGATTCAATTCATGATTCATGATTCATGATTCAATTCATGATTCGATTTATGATTCATGATTCAATTCATGATTTATGATTCAATTCATGATTCGATTTAAGATTCATGATTCAATTCATGATTTATGATTCAATTCATGATTCATGATTCAATTCATGATTCATGATTCATAATTTAATTCATGATTCATGATTCATGTTTCATGATTCAATTCATGATTCAATTCATTCGTGATTCATAATTTAATTCATGATTCAATTCATGATTCATGATTTGATTAATGATTTATGATTCAATTCATGATTCATGATTCGATTCATTATTCATGATTCAATTCATGATTCATGTTTCATGATTCAATTCATAATTCATGATTCAATTCATGATTTATGTTTCATGATTCATAATTCAATTCATGATTCATGATTCATGATTCATGATTCAATTCATGATTCAATTCATGATTCAATTCATGATTCAATTCATGATTCAATTCATGATTCATGATTCAATTCATGATTCAATTCATGATTCATGATTCGATTAATGATTTATGATTCAATTCATGATTCAATTCATGATTCATGATTTGATTCATGATTCATGATTCATGATTCAATTCATGATTCATGATTCATGATTCATGATTCAATTCATGATTCATGATTCATGATTCGATTCATGATTCATGATTCAATTCATGATTCATTATTCAATTCATGATTCATGATCCATGATTCATTTCTGATTCATGATTCATGATTCAATTCATGATTCATGATTCATTATTCAATTCATGATTCATGATTCATGATTCAAGATTCATGATTCATTTCATGATTCATGATTCATGATTCAATTCATGATTCATGATTCATTATACAATTCATGATTCATGATTCATGACTCATGATTCAATTCATGATTTATGATTTATGATTCAATTCATGATTCATGATTCAAATCATGATTCATGATTTATTTCATGATTCATGATTCATGATTCGATTCATGATTCATTATTCAATTCAAGATTCATGATTCATTATTCAATTCATGATTTATGATTCATGATTCAATTCAAGATTCATGATTCACGATTCAATTGATGATTCATGATTCATGATTTAATTCATGATTCATGATTCATGATTCAATTCATGATTCAATTCATGATTCATGATTCATGATTCATTATTCAATTCATGATTCATGATTCATTATTCAATTCATGATTCATGATTCATGATTTAATTCATGATTCATGATTAAATTCATGATTCATGATTCATGATTCAATTCATGATTCATGATTCATGATTCAATTTATGATTCGTGATTTATGATTCATGATTCATGATTAAATTCATGATTCATGATTCATGATTTGATTCATGATTCATGATTCATGATTCAATTCATGATTCATGATTCATGATTCATGATTCAATTCATGATTCATGATTCATGATTCGATTCATGATTCATGATTCAATTCATGATTCATTATTCAATTCATGATTCATGATCCATGATTCATTTCTGATTCATGATTCATGATTCAATTCATGATTCATGATTCATTATTCAATTCATGATTCATGATTCATGATTCAAGATTCATGATTCATTTCATGATTCATGATTCATGATTCAATTCATGATTCATGATTCATTATACAATTCATGATTCATGATTCATGACTCATGATTCAATTCATGATTTATGATTTATGATTCAATTCATGATTCATGATTCAAATCATGATTCATGATTTATTTCATGATTCATGATTCATGATTCGATTCATGATTCATTATTCAATTCAAGATTCATGATTCATTATTCAATTCATGATTTATGATTCATGATTCAATTCAAGATTCATGATTCACGATTCAATTGATGATTCATGATTCATGATTTAATTCATGATTCATGATTCATGATTCAATTCATGATTCAATTCATGATTCATGATTCATGATTCATTATTCAATTCATGATTCATGATTCATTATTCAATTCATGATTCATGATTCATGATTTAATTCATGATTCATGATTAAATTCATGATTCATGATTCATGATTCAATTCATGATTCATGATTCATGATTCAATTTATGATTCGTGATTTATGATTCATGATTCATGATTCGATTCATGATTCATGATTCATGCTTCAATTCATGATTCATGATTCAATTCATGATTCATGATTCAATTCATGATTTATGATTAATGATTCATGATTCATGATTCATGATTCAATTCATGATTCGATTCGTGATTCATGATTCAATTCATGATTCATGATTCATGATTCAATTCATGATTCATGATTCATGATTCATGATTCATGATTCAATTAATGATTTATGATTCAATTCATGATTCATGATTCCTGATTCATGATTAAATTTATGATTCGTGATTCATGATTCAATTCATGATTCATGATTCAATTCATGATTCATTATTCACTTCATGATTCATGATCCATGATTCATTTCTGATTCATGATTCATGATTCAATTCATGATTCATGATTCAATTCATGATTCATGATTCATGATTCGATTCATGATTCATGATTCAATTCATGATTCATTATTCAATTCATGATTCATGATTTATTTCATGATTCATGATTCGATTCATGATTCATTATTCAATTCATGATTCATGATTCATGATTTAATTCATGATTTATGATTCATGATTCAATTCAAGATTCATGATTCACGATTCAATTGATGATTCATGATACAATTCAAGATTCATGATTCACGATTCAATTGATGATTCATGATTCATGATTTAATTTATGATTCATGATTCATGATTCAATTCATGATTCAATTCATGATTCATGATTCATGATTTATTATTCAATTCATGATTCATGATTCAATTCATGATTCATGATTTATGATTCATGATTCAATTAATGATTTATGATTCAATTCATGATTCATGATTCATGATTCATGATTAAATTTATGATTCGTGATTCATGATTCAATTCATGATTCATGATTCAATTCATGATTCATTATTCAATTCATGATTCATGATCCATGATTCATTTCTGATTCATGATTCATGATTCAATTCATGATTCATGATTCATGATTCAATTCATGATTCATGATTCATGATTCGATTCATGATTCATGATTAAATTCATGATTCATTATTCAATTCATGAGTCATGATCCATGATTCATTTCTGATTCATGATTCATGATTCAATTCATGATTCATGATTCATTATTCAATTCATGATTCATGATTCATGATTCATTATTCAAGATTCATGATTCATTTCATGATTCATGATTCATGATTCAATTCATGATTCATGATTCATTATACAATTCATGATTCATGATTCAATTCATGATTTATGATTTATGATTCAATTCATGATTCAATTCATGATTCATGATTCAAATCATGATTCATGATTTATTTCATGATTCATGATTCGATTCATGATTCATTATTCAATTCATGATTCATGATTCATTATTTAATTCATGATTTATGATTCATGATTCAATTCAAGATTCATGATTCACGATTCAATTGATGATTCATGATTCATGATTTAATTCATGATTCATGATTCATGATTCAATTCATGATTCAATTTATGATTCATGATTCATGATTCCTTATTCAATTCATGATTCATGATTCATTATTCAATTCATGATTCATGATTCATGATTTAATTCATGATTCATGATTAAATTCATGATTCATGATTCATGATTCAATTCATGATTCATGATTTATGATTCAATTTATGATTCGTGATTCATGATTCATGATTCATGATTCGATTCATGATTCATGATTCATGCTTCAATTCATGATTCATGATTCAATTCATGATTCATGATTCAATTCATGATTTATGATTCATGATTCATGATTCATGATTCATGATTCAATTCATGATTCGATTCGTGATTCATGATTCAATTCATGATTCATTATTCAATTCATGATTCATGATCCATGATTCATTTCTGATTCATGATTCAATTCATGATTCATGATTCATGATTCAATTCATGATTCATGATTCATGAGTCGATTCATGATTCATGATTCAATTCATGATTCATTATTCAATTCATGATTCATGATCCATGATTCATTTCTGATTCATGATTCATGATTCAATTCATGATTCATTATTCAATTCATGATTCATGATTCATGATTCATGATTCAAAATTCATGATTCATTTCATGATTCATGATTCATGATTCAATTCATGATTCATGATTCATTATACAATTCATGATTCATGATTCATGACTCATGATTCAATTCATGATTTATGATTTATGATTCAATTCATGATTCAATTCATGATTCATGATTCAAATCATGATTCATGATTTTTTTCATGATTCATTATTCAATTCATGATTCATGATTCATTATTCAATTCATGATTTATGATTCATGATTCAATTCAAGATTCATGATTCACGATTCAATTGATGATTCATGATTCATGATTTAATTCATGATTCATGATTCATGATTCAATTCATGATTCAATTCATGATTCATGATTCATGATTCATTATTCAATTCATGATTCATGATTCATGATTCATGATTCAATTCATGATTCATGATTCATGATTCGATTCATGATTCATGATTCAATTCATGATTCATTATTCAATTCATGATTCATGATCCATGATTCATTTCTGATTCATGATTCATGATTCAATTCATGATTCATGACTCATGATTCAATTCATGATTTATGATTTATGATTCAATTCATGATTCATGATTCAAATCATGATTCATGATTTATTTCATGATTCATGATTCATGATTCGATTCATGATTCATTATTCAATTCAAGATTCATGATTCATTATTCAATTCATGATTTATGATTCATGATTCAATTCAAGATTCATGATTCACGATTCAATTGATGATTCATGATTCATGATTTAATTCATGATTCATGATTCATGATTCAATTCATGATTCAATTCATGATTCATGATTCATTATTCAATTCATGATTCATGATTCATTATTCAATTCATGATTCATGATTCATGATTTAATTCATGATTCATGATTAAATTCATGATTCATGATTCATGATTAAATTCATGATTCATGATTCATGATTCAATTCATGATTCATGATTCATGATTCAATTTATGATTCGTGATTCATGATTCATGATTCATGATTCGATTCATGATTCATGATTCATGCTTCAATTCATGATTTATGATTCAATTCATGATTCATGATTCAATTCATGATTTATGATTAATGATTCATGATTCATGATTCATGATTCAATTCATGATTCGATTCGTGATTCATGATTCAATTCATGATTCATGATTCATGATTCAATTCATGATTCATGATTCATGATTCATGATTCATGATTCAATTAATGATTTATGATTCAATTCATGATTCCTGATTCATGATTAAATTTATGATTCGTGATTCATGATTCAATTCATGATTCATGATTCAATTCATGATTCATTATTCAATTCATGATTCATGATCCATGATTCATTTCTGATTCATGATTCATGATTCAATTCATGATTCATGATTCAATTCATGATTCATGATTCATGATTCGATTCATGATTCATGATTCAATTCATGATTCATTATTCAATTCATGATTCATGATTTATTTCATGATTCATGATTCGATTCATGATTCATTATTCAATTCATGATTCATGATTCATGATTTAATTCATGATTTATGATTCATGATTCAATTCATGATTCATGATTTGATTCATGATTCATGATTCATGATTCAATTCATGATTCATGATTCATGATTCATGATTCAATTCATGATTCATGATTCATGATTCGATTCATGATTCATGATTCAATTCATGATTCATTATTCAATTCATGATTCATGATCCATGATTCATTTCTGATTCATGATTCATGATTCAATTCATGATTCATGATTCATTATTCAATTCATGATTCATGATTCATGATTCAAGATTCATGATTCATTTCATGATTCATGATTCATGATTCAATTCATGATTCATGATTCATTATACAATTCATGATTCATGATTCATGACTCATGATTCAATTCATGATTTATGATTTATGATTCAATTCATGATTCATGATTCAAATCATGATTCATGATTTATTTCATGATTCATGATTCATGATTCGATTCATGATTCATTATTCAATTCAAGATTCATGATTCATTATTCAATTCATGATTTATGATTCATGATTCAATTCAAGATTCATGATTCACGATTCAATTGA